>NW_027328667.1:450000-457500 GCF_047496725.1 Anoplolepis gracilipes | reverse complement strand
CACAACCCATCGGTGATAATACCTCGGGAGGAGGTAGTCTCGCAGAATACGGTTAAAGTGGAAACAACACCAAGCTTCACACTGGGGGGAGTGGTGATACCGCAGAGATCCCCAACGGAGATTTGGACGTACCTAGGCAATGATTACCAAGGTGCTAGGGAATGTGCACACATCCTGCCGTTAGCTCTGGCCGTCGAGCTACTTACAAAAGCACCGCTAAAACCTCAACAGAGGATACGGTTGGCCGTATGTGTAAAGCTTGGTGTTGTTTCCACTTTAACCTTCTTGTCTCGTCCTGAAGGCACTAGAGATAGGACGCCTGTCTTTTTTAGCGTTAATACTGAGCCCACACCGCTCTAAGGCTTCATGCAGCCGAGTCAAATTCTCCTGCAAGCCAACCTTGGTGGACGACAAGAGTACAATGTCGTCAGCGCAACCCAGCACATCGACCACCCTTCCACCGATTCTATACCCAACATCCTCCGAGAGAAGCCCAAGTGTCCGATCCACGACCAGAGTGAACAGTAGGGGCGACAGAGGATCTCCTTGTCTCACACCACGTCCCAGTTGCATCCTCGGCACTACACCATCGGCGCTTTGGATCACCGTGGCGACATTATCATATGCGGCTCTGACATATTCTCGGAAGGCCAATGGCAACCCTGCTTCCTCGAGTGTCTTGTGTATTGCGTTATGCGACACCGTGTCGAATGCCTTCGACAGGTTCACACACGCCACATGGTTTGCCCTCTTGCTCCTTCTAGCGTCACCCAGCAATGCCGTCAATGTCGTGACGTTCTCGCAAACGCCATCGACCGGCCGAAATCCTCGCTGACGCTTGTCAAAAATGTCCAGAGCCGATAGTCTCTTTGCCAATATCTTGTGTAAGTGTCTCAACACAACGGAGCCTATACTCAGAGGTCGATAATCCGATGGCTTAGGCCGTTCCGGCATCTTCCCCTTTTCTAGGAACACCGTCCTGGTAGTGGTGATCGAGGCGGGAGCCTCTCCTGCTAGGAGCAACAGGTTGAACAGCAAGGCCCGGATCGGAGCCGGAACGGCATTTTAAACACGAGGCACTATGCCATCCAAACCTGGCGCAGAACCAATCCTTACGGAAACCCGATTAACCTCAGTAACTGAGATCGGGTCCCAGAGCGAGGACTTATCGGCCGGTGAGTTGCTAGACCCAGCCGCGCCCTCACCGACGCCTTCGAGATGAATCCCTCTGGCCATCGGTGGATGTCTCCGAGTTGAACTGACTCGTGTCCTTGACTCTCCGTACCGCTCCCGCAACGGCGCCAAGTCTCCATCCGCACCACTGGACGCCTCCATAATGGGACGCCAGTATTCGCGGAATTAAACTTTGGACAGCCGTGTACGTTCGGAGTTTCCAGCGAGTATTCTCACAAGGCACGTCTTGAGGTTTTTCTTATATAGAGACTGCACAATTGCATACTCTCTAATCCTCATTTGCTTCCTACTACTCTCTTTGTTCTTTGGAGGATTGCGCCTCGCTGTCTTTGCTCGTCGAAGAGAGCGCGCGGTCTGTACCGGGAAGACCTTGCCCAGCCATCTCTCAATGGCATGGACGTCGTATCTTCCCTCCAGAAATTCTCTAGCAGTTGCCAATAGAGAACCAGCCTCATAGCTACGGAAGCGTCGGACCTGCTCTATGAGCTCCTCCACCGCGCTTCGAAGCCTCTCAACACCCGTACTTGGGTCGTGAGGTAAAGGCTGCAACGCCGCCATCACACCAGGGTTTTCCCCTTCGTCCGTCTCAATGGCGGCAGGACCAGCGACTCCTATCATCATCGCTTCTGCCCTGTTGCCTGTACCGTCCACGTCTGGTCCTGACGCGACTTCTTGGCTGAACTAAAGGACCAACCTCCGGTAAGCCTCTTGTCGACGCTTACCTTTGACCGCTTCCAACGTTCTATGGGGGAACATCTCCTGGAGGTGTTGGTTCATGAAGAGAACCCCCGCTGAGGCGGCTGCAACCTCACTCCTCGCTATGAGACGGATTTCCTCCTCTGACCATCTGGCCCTGACTCGCTCGACATTGATAGCGCTGTTGACTTCCTTGGGGTGGGCACGTACAACGTGTAACCCCAGGCCACGCGTGTTCCGGAACTCCCTTCCGCAGTGCTCACATTGAACTGGGTTCATCTGAGACGCCTGCATGTTGGCATTATCGCTATTAATCGCGGGAGAACCGTCGCCTCCAACGGGGGTCGCTACACCACCCGCCACACCGCCTCTAGCACGCAGTGCCCGGGCCATCTGAGAACCCGGGCGGTGAGATTCTCTTTCATTTGTACTCATCATATTTACTGCGTGGTGGGGAGCAAACGGTATATCAACCGAGAGTCCCCGAAAAGCCTCACCTTTCTTGGCCCCACAACTCACCATAGGATTCGGCACATGGGCACAAGACCTTTTAGGGCGCACTAACGCTGAGACACCATTTAGCCGCTACGCAATTAAGCCGCAGCGTTACCAGGAGTACCACGAGGAGGTAGGATACTCAACTTGAACGTGAGAGGCTGTTTGAGGCGCATCACGTCCCAATTAACTACGCCCTCTTACCGGAGCCCGCGTTGCTCAGCCGGAGGAACCCGTCCGGAGACGGAGTCTCATCGCGGCGTGTTGCTTTGCCGGCTCGGAAAAGAGACATAGCCACTACGCTCTCTTACTAGTCTTCGCTCCTCTCAGCCGGAGGGACCCGTCATTCGACGATGTCCCATCGCGGCGTGTTGCTTTGCTAAACGGAAGAGAGTCATAGTTACTCCCGCCGTTTACCCGTGCTTGCTTGAATTTCTTCACGTTGACATTCAGAGCACTGGGCAGAAATCACATTGCGTTAACACCCGCGAGGGCCATCGCAATGCTTTGTTTTAATTAGACAGTCGGATTCTTCTAGTCCGTGCCAGTTCTGAGCTGAGCGTTGAATGGCGGCCGAAGAGGACGACCACGACGGCTCGCGCCGCCACGGAAGCCTCGCAGCAAGGAAGATCCGCGGGAGGCCAAGGCACGGGACCGAGCTCGGATCTCGGGACCGGCGTGAGAACGCCGACCGTTCACCTCGCCCAGGCCCGGCACGTCAGCCAGACCCGCTTCCCGACCAAGCCCGACACGCCCCGCTCCTCAGAGTCAATCCTTATTCCGAAGTTACGGATCCAATTTGCCGACTTCCCTTACCTACATTATTCTATCGACTAGAGGCTCTTTACCTTGGAGACCTGCTGCAGATATGGGTACGAACCGGCGCGACACCTCCACGTGGCCCTCTCCTGGATTTTCAAGGTCTGAGGGAAAGATCCGGACACCGCCGCAACTGCGGTGCTCTTCGCGTTTCAAACCCTATCTCCCTGCTAGAGGTTTCCAGCGAACTCGAACGCTTATACAGAAAAGAAAACTCTTCCCGGATCTCCCGATGGCGTCTCCAGGTCATTTTAGGTTACCCCGACGAACACTCTTACGAGGGCCCGAATTGTATGCGGTTCCGCTGCCGGGTTCCGGAATAAGAACCGGATTCCCTTTCGCCCGACGGGCGTGTGTCATCGACAACGACAAAATTAAAAAAAAACTTTGCGCGTTCTGTCCGATATATAAATATAATTTATATTTAATATATCGAGGTTTCTTAGACACTCGAGTATATTGTACGCCGTCATTGACATAGAATTTCTCCTAGGGCTTAGGATCGACTGACTCGTGTGCAACGGCTGTTCACACGAAACCCTTCTCCACGTCAGTCCTCCAGGGCCTCGCTGGAGTATTTGCTACTACCACCAAGATCTGCACCGACGGCGGCTCCAAACAGGCTCACGCCCAGACCCTTCTGCGCTCACCGTCGCGACCCTCCTACTCGTCAGGGCTTTGTGACGACGCGAGAGGCGCGGTTCGGCGCGAGGCCTCGCCGCGCGCTGCCCGTTGCCGCCCCACTTGTCGCTGACGGCAGAGTATAGGCTCGACGCTTCAGCGCCATCAATTTTCAGGGCTAGTTGCTTCGGCAGGTGAGTTGTTACACACTCCTTAGCGGATTCCGACTTCCATGGCCACCGTCCTGCTGTCTTAAGTAACTAACGCCTTTCATGGTGTCCCATGAGCGTCGAGTTGGGCGCCTTAACTCTGCGTTTGGTTCATCCCACAGCGCCAGTTCTGCTTACCAAAAATGGCCCACTTGGCACTCTGATCCGAAGATGCTCGTGACTTCATAATTCAAGAAAGCCAGAGATCTCACCCATTTAATTTTGAGAATAGGTTGAGGTCGTTTCGGCCCCAAGGCCTCTAATCATTCGCTTTACCAGATGAGACTCGCGCGCGTTCCGTGCGGAACGGCCGAGTGCCAGCTATCCTGAGGGAAACTTCGGAGGGAACCAGCTACTAGATGGTTCGATTAGTCTTTCGCCCCTATACCCAGTTCCGACGATCGATTTGCACGTCAGAATCGCTACGGACCTCCATCAGGGTTTCCCCTGACTTCGTCCTGATCAGGCATAGTTCACCATCTTTCGGGTCCCAACGTGTACGCTCTGGGTGCGCCTCTTCTCGCGATGAGAACGAGACGCCCCGGGAGTGCGAGGCCGCATCGCGACGCGGCCCATCCTCCCTCGGTCGACGGCCAGGGCCGACCTTCACTTTCATTGCGCCTTTAGGTCTCGCGACAAGTCCCAATGACACGCGGACATGTTAGACTCCTTGGTCCGTGTTTCAAGACGGGTCCTAAGAGTACCCAAAGCAGTAGCGTCGCCGACCGGTATCGGTCTGCCGCGCGCGGCACCCCTTGCGGGGAGCGCGCGCGGCGAGACGTTCTCGGGCCTGTCGAAGGTGAATCCGTACTTTAACCAACAGCGGGCCAGGACCGGGGACGGCGCAAAGTCCGCAAACCTCCGGGTACCGTGGCGCGCGCTTGCGACGGCCTCGACGCACCAAAGTGCGGCCTGATACCATGCGCGTACCGCCGAGCAGCCGGCCGGGCGACCGGGGGTTTGTCGCGTGCCGTTTTACCGGCGACGCGACAGTCGACACACCCGGGCCGTAGACCGACACCCAGCGGGTCGCGACGTTCTACTTGGGGAGAAGTGCACGACGACGAGCGCCGGACATCGACGCACGGTAGCGTGCCCGCGCGCGAGCCGCGAGGACTCCGCGGGACATCGCCCACCGACGCGAAGCCAGCGCCGCTGACGATGAATCTCCCCGTTCGATCTTTTGGGTTTCTTAGGTTTACCCCTGAACGGTTTCACGTACTCTTGAACTCTCTCTTCAAAGTTCTTTTCAACTTTCCCTCACAGTACTTGTTCGCTATCGGTCTCGTGGTCGTATTTAGCCTTAGATGGAGTTTACCACCCACTTAGAGCTGCACTCTCAAGCAACCCGACTCTAAGGAGAGATCCTCCCGAGACGCGCACCGGTCGTTACGGGCCTGGCACCCTCTACGGGTAAGTGGCCCCATTCAAGATGGACTTGGACGCGACGCGACAACTCGGGATAAGCGGATCCTCCCAAACACCACATTTCCCTGCGGCGGAACCGCGGGATTCGGTGCTGGGCTCTTTCCTGTTCGCTCGCCGCTACTAAGGAAATCCTGGTTAGTTTCTTTTCCTCCGCTTAATAATATGCTTAAATTCAGCGGGTAATCTCGCCTGCTCTGAGGTCGTCGAAATGATACTGCGCGCGGGCGCGCTCTCTTTTGATTCTCCGCCCTCGTGAGAGAGGGGGGCCAGCGGCGCACCGCGCATGCGCGGGGTAGGAGAGCGCGGAGAACGAAAGAACCCAATCTTTCGGCAGAGTTCGAGAGAACGAGAGAGAGAGAGTTAGAGGTGTGCGCTACTAAAAAAACTACAACAAAATTATTATTTGTTGCGCTTTTTTATATAATTCGAGTGTTCGGGGCGAATCGATTTCGAAACGAGTACGCGACGACGCCTGCCGGTCCCAAAATAATTCGACATCCTTTTTTTCCGTGGTGGAAAAGGAAAATTTTCGTGGACTCGGACACGCGGTCGGCTCGCGATTCACCCGCGAACGCGCGCTGCTCCGTAGTATAATACTCTCTCTCTTCTCCGTCCCGTTATCACGGCGACGGAGGAAGGGGGCAAGCGGCCCGCCGGCGCACCGAGAGGACTGAGTGAGAGAGCTGGAGAGAAAGAGAGAGATAGCGAGTGAGAGAGCGACACACGGGGGGGCGGTAGCGAGACGGCGGCGCGGGATGAACGAGACGAGACTCGTTCTTTCTCTCCACGGGCGCACGGCCGTTCGCACCGCAAAATTCCGCCGCCGCGGTCGGGCTCTTCTCTTCTCCTTCTCCTCCTCCTCCTTTTCCTCTCTCCTCCATTCGACAAGTCTCTGGGCGCGGGGGCGCTTCGCCACCTCTTCTTCATCTTTCTTCTCTTACTCTTTCTCTCACACAAAAGTCTCCTCCTCGCCACCCGGTAAAATGTTTTTTAACCCGGGTGTCATTTCAGACGACGCCGAGGACGAGAACGGGGGTCCCCCAAGCTTTTCAAGCGGGGTATACCACCCGCCGGGCTCCTCTCTCGGGCGAACGTCCAACGGATCGCTCGTACGCCGATCGAGAGCTCACGCGCGACACGGCTCAGCGGACGACGCGCGCAAGTGTTGGCGCGCGCGCGCCGTGGCCAGTCGGCGCGTGATCGTCTCGTCCCTCTATTATATATAGAGGGATACGTGAGACTCTCTCGCGGAAAGGCGCAAGCAGTTTCGGGTTATTTAAACGACCCTCAGCCAGGCGTGGTCCGGGAATTGTATCCGTGGACCGCAATGTGCGTTCGAAATGTCGATGTTCATGTGTCCTGCAGTTCACAAGTTGACGCGCAATTAGCTGCGTTCTTCATCGACCCACGAGCCAAGTGATCCACCGTTCAGGGTAATCGTTTTGCATTTATCGTCGCGTTTTACATTATCAAACGCTCCGTGTTACAATAATCTTACTTTTAGTCTGCTGCCCCCTTCTCCTCTTCGAGGAGAGAGAGAGCAGAGAACGGCAGTGACGTCGTCGTCGTCGTCGGGTGGTTTTTGGGCCTACCCGGGCGGCTTCTTCGATCGTCACGCACAGTCTGGCCGCGCGTCCGAGCACGCGCGGACCGCCGCCCGCCTTACGAGACACCTCACACACACCTAGGTAGGTTTAGAGGAGGGTTCGAAGGGGGCTACGGCATAATGGTGTGTTTTCGCGATCGGAACGTCTCTTCTTCCTCTCTCTGCAACCGACCGCCCGAAGAATTCGGGGTTAGGAAGCAGGACGAAGAAAGAGCCGGGGCGGAAGTTCATTTAATAAACCGTCGGGCGAGAAGAGGAGTTTACAAACTCTCTCTTCTCTCTTCGCCCTCTCGCCCTCACGACAACGCGCCGCGACAACGCGCCGGCCGCTGCCCCTGGCACATATCGCGCTGTTATAACGCGATTGGCGCGGGGAGGGCGCGCGTATCAATTGGCGGACGCGTGCGTGCGTGCTTAGGTTACCACCGGTTC
>NW_027328667.1:300000-447500 GCF_047496725.1 Anoplolepis gracilipes | reverse complement strand
TTACTCGCTCGGAGCGGTAACTCGCGCGAACGAGCCCGAAGGCCCGTCGCGCCGTTAAGCTCTTAAGTATATATAACATATATACTTATTCGCGCCGCCGGTCTTGTCGGAGCCGGTCGGCGACACTCTTCGTTATATTCTCCGTCTCCTCTCTCATCTTACGATTATACATATACATAGAGCGGCGCCTATGCGTATAACGAAGAGAGAGATTCGGCGGTGTAAAAAGAGCGCTTCACGATAAAAAAAACGTGAAGTTTTCGTGTGTGTGTGAACCATATTCCAGTGTGAATTCATTTATTTTGTATTTTGTATGACATCTTCCTACTTAATATCAAATCTGCAAAGACATATATTTTATTTAGTACATATATACTTAATCATAAGAATAATAATAATATTAATAATAATTGCTTTGTTATAAAATAAGAAATCAATTCAAAGTATTCATGTACCATAAAATCTCTCATACAAATAAAATAATTGATTCCCTTATATTCGTTACTATATAGATATAATTTGTCCAAAACTCATAAATAAATTTCCATCAATTTAATTAACAATTTACCTAACGTAACAATTTATATTAAATCAATTTTGTCTTCCCCCCCCCCAGAACAATAAATAACATAGTGATCACAAATATTCATTGTCTTTTCATATTCATGCTCGATCTAGTAATATTCTTTTCTTTTCCCCCTAGACTCAATTGCGAACATACCTTTACATACATAAATTTTATATAAAATTTATCATTTTCTTATTAGTCGTAAATCTTACTAAATAAAATATCAATTTTTACCAAAAAAGGGGAAGAAACATTATAATAAATGCCTACTAATAACGATGAATATAGTTAACCTGTTCTCATGTAATTCATTAGTACAGGCAACAATAATTGCTTAAATACCAAAATTTATATTCCATATGAAACTATTAATCACATACTTTTTTATCCGAAGATCCTTAAATAACCGCTGATTTCTTTGTCAAAATAATAAATACTTTCGACACGTCTTAGACCATATGTTCCTCCTTAAGCCATGAACTATATAACTTCCTAGAGTTGTCACTCTTGTGCCATTTTGCATTGGGGGACCGAGTTTGGTCCACCAATTGATTACGACCTGATGAACTTGAACATAAATATTAAAATCCTGTGTATACCCATTAACACATATATATTAACTTATTGAAAACGACCTTTTAGATTTAAATTTATAAAAATTTACAAACAACAATTTATTTTTTCCATATAAAATTTAGTCAAGTCACTATAATTAACCTCCTGCTTAATTATAAATATTATTTTTCCAATATAAGTTAATTAACAAATTACTTATATAATTGAACAACTTAAGATTTATCGGGGATACAATATTAAAATTTTTCTCATTTATTCTATTCTACTTGTAAATTAATAATTTCCAACAAATTTTTTTATAATCTACCTAATTAAAAAAAAAAAAATGCAAAAGATACGATCCATTTGGGAATGCTAAACGCAGTCAGTGCGAGAATGTATCCGGCTGGTGCGGGCGATGCGGACACCTGTTACGAAAAAGTCACCGTCTTACTCGGATTTGAACCCGAGTCCGAACGGTGAGAAGCCTGCACCACAGGAATGTCCCTACAGATCTTAGTGATCTTTATTATACTATTTATGTTTCAGTTCCATCGAATATATAACTCTTGTATTAGCGTCACACAACCTTGTAAACATTTTTTTTTTCTAATAAACGTGCAAATCTGGAAATGGAATCTCATTATGTTATCTGTCACGATTGTCCTCATAAAAATGTAAAATTTTTATTTATATATTTTATATATTCAAAAATAATTATAATGTATTAATAAGAGATTAAAATGACAACAAACATGACATAAATTGGATAATTTATAAATAAATTATTAAAATGATTTATATAATATCTATGATATGTTTAATTAATCATATTTGATATCATTTTAATCGTAAAAATCCAATTAATTCATTATAATTATTTTCAAATTGCTAAAATGCGAAATAAAAGTTTTACTTTTCTTTCATAAGATTTTAATTTTTTGTAGATAATCTCCGCGATAGCGAACGCCGAAAGATAAAGCGAGAACGCATAAAGAGCAAGTAAGATGACTAATATCGAAGAGTGCTGATGTCTCGCTCGTGAGATTTCCTTTATCCATCATTTTTTCATTGTATATATATATATTATATATATATGTATAAATATATATATTTATATATATATATATATATATGTACGAGTATATATATATATGTATATATATAACATCTTACTACAGAAAAACTTTTTCATGTTGCACTTTACCGAAATTGTAAAAATTTTTTTATAAATTTAATTGAAAATTATACAATTTATGTCACATTTGATGTCATTCTCAAAATCTTTTTCAATTATTTTCAGATCGATACAGTGCAAAATAAAAAAGTTTGATTTTCTGTAGTAAGATGATATATACGAAAATCAGTAAACAAAAAAAAGTCTCCCGAGCAAGACTTCGGAACTCTTTGATGTTAGTCATCCCGTTTTCTCCTCATTCGATCTCGCTCTCGCTTTCAAACAGTGAACGCGACAACGATGTACGTGCTCGTAATTGGACGGCATAAATTGTCAGTGATTTTTCGGCTGTGTAAGTGAAGTGCTAGTTTGGGACGTTGCTCGTTGTTTTAGCGTGTGGAACGGATACGCATACAAGAGCCGTATACGTGTGCGCACGGCACATGATACAGCTACAGTGATACCAGGACCTTTATTCTCGAAACCGTGAAAAAAGTATTGTATATGAAAATGACTCTATGCAATTCCTAATTGCTGCATCTAAAAGTATACACCAATCAAGAATCGCACAGAGTAATTTTCGCATACGATACTTTTATCACAGTTTTGAGAATAAAGGCCCAGATTGGATATCGGATAGGCGGCTCGCGGCCCGTATGGCGCACACACAAGCGCAAGCCGTGTATATGTGAGCTCTGCGCATGCTCGGTGCCACATATTCACGGCTTGCGCTTGTGGTGCGTCATACAGAGCGTGAGCCGCGTTCCCGGTCTAACATCACTGTACGTAGCTATTTCTTGTGTGTGCATCCATTCGCGGGCAGCGTCTCGAAAGTGGCAACAATCAAGATGCGGAGAATGAGTAAGTACTGTTTTATATTTTATATAGTCTTTTTTCTTATTATTTTCAATTGAATATATTATTAAAATGTACGTATCATATTACGATGCATAAATTATAATAATATTAGCTGATAATTTCTATCCCTGACATCTCTCTCTCTCTCTCTCTCTCGCTCTCTCTCTCTCTCTCTCTCTCTCCCCCTCTCTCTCTCTCTCTTTTTATGAATATAATAAATAAATAATATATTATTTGTTAGCACGTAGCGAAGGATATTCAAAAGGGGCTGCCCCGGCGACGATGGCGGCGGCGACAACGGCGATGACGGCGGTGACGATGGCGAGGACGGCGACGACAGCGGCGAGGACGGCGACGACGACGGGGACGATGGCGACGACGGCGACGACGGCGAGGAAAAATAAAAATGTGGGTACGTCGTCTCAACCAACGCCAAATATACAAAAGGTAATTTAAAAAAATATTTATGCATTATTACATACCAGGCTTGGGAAAATGTCAATTAAATTTTTCAATTTTTTTTGAAATCATATAGCTTTTGTTCTGAAATACTTCTTTTTAACTTTGCTTTCTTATATATATATATATATATATATATATATATATATATATATATATATATATATACACGTACACATATAAAAATATTAAATATTTTTTTCTTTTCAGCGTATGAACGATGCGGTGCGGCGGGCTGTCAGCAAAGAAAGAAGGAGGCACAGAAAATACGTCGCCGATATGCAAGCACGTACGTACATGCTGGCGACGTATTTACAATCTGGATACGTCCCCGCGCCGCCCGCACCAGTCGTGCACGTCCCTCGCACCGTCCGCACCACCCGGATACGTGCCTGCGCCATCCGCATCAGCCGGATATGTGCCTGTGCCATCCGCACCAGCCGGATATGTGCCTGCGCCACCCGCACCAGCCGGATATATGCCTGCGCCACCCGCACCAGCCGGATATGTGCCTGCGCCACCCGCACCAGCCGGATATGTGCCTGCGCCATCCACACCAGCCGGATATGTTCCCGCGCAGCTCGCACCAGCCGGATACGTTCCAGCGCAGCTCGCACCAACCGGATACGTTCCCGCGCAGTCCGCACCAGCCGGATACGTTCTCGCACACCAGCCTGCACCAGCTGGATACATTCCCGCACCTCCCGCCCCAGGATACCCTTATTATTAATTTTATAAATTTTATTTCCTCTATTTTTCACACACACACACACATACGCACACTCACACACGCACACACACACACATTTATATAAAGAATGACCTATAAATAAAAAAATTTAATTCATAAATTTATTCTTCCTTTCTTCTTCCTTTTTCAATTTATATTCCTACATTTATATTCTTTTTTTTCTCTCTACTAATTTATTATTATATTCTTTTCACGTTATCTTTCATTCGTATGGCTTTTCTTTTTCCTTACATATAAATAATTTATGTATTTCCATTTTATAACTTTCGTGAAATACGCAATGAGTTATTTTCTCTTTCTATTTTGCTATTCTAAATATCTCTACATATAATTGTTTACTTTGATATAAAAATAATCTTTATGACAATTGATTTTATTCATTTATATTATGAAACATATATATAAAGTTGTATATGAATACTTCACTTTTATGCTATTTTGTATATATGTTTCATAACATATATATGTATATATATACATATATATATATATGTATATATATACATATATATATATATATAATTAATATATATGTTATCTGACAATAAATATATAATTTGTATAAGAAAAATGTTTTTATACATTAAAAATAGAACTAGTCAAACAAGGGAAATCTTTGATGGGATGCCGAGATTAATAGACACAATGGTTCACTTCTATCAATAAATAGATGCGTTTACGCAACTGCGAAATGAGTTGGTGCAATATAGTTTTATTTACAACTGCGTGCAGAAAAACATATACATATTATTGTGTCGAAAATGTAAATTAGCAAGATAACATCCTTGCTCATATATACTAGTCAAAAGAAAATAGGGAACACTTTTCATACGTCAAAAAATAGGCTATTTTTAAACTATTGTAACTCAGTGAAAAATCATCGTACGCAAATTTAAAAAAAAGCATTTTAAAGCTTAAAGTTTGAACTTTAACATGCAATCAATAATTTAAAAAAAAAAATTTATCTTCTCAGTGCTACCCCTTAAAAAAGCGCGCACAATTTTTGTTCTTAAAATTACGTATTTTTGACACTCTGTAGCTAGATAAGAAAAATTCTCTTGACAATCTCAAGTCAATTTCCATAAAATACAATATTTTACCTACAAAATGCTTTTTTAAAAATTTTCTTACAATTTTTTTTGGACGCGTTACATGACTTTAAAGTTAAACTTGCGTTTTTCAGAAAAATTGACGATACTTGGCGAAAAATCATCATACAAAAATTAAAAAAAAAGTATTTTGAAGCTTGAAGTTTCAGCTTTAACATGCTATCGATAGTTTTAGAAAATTTGTTTATCTTTTCAGTGTACCCTAAGAAAAAGAAACACTGTTTTTTTCATAAAATTACTTATTTTTGACGTTCTGCAGTTTTATAAAAAAATTTTTCTTGAAAAATTCAAATCAATTTCCATAAAATATAACACTTTACCTACAAAATACTTTTTTAAAAATATTCGACGATTTTTTTTGGCCGAGTTACATGACTTTAAAGTCAACCTTAAATTTTATTGAAAATTGACATTTTCCGCCGGCATTAGCATTACTCAATATGCACCACGTGGAGGTTGCCGGTCGAATTGCACATCACGTGCGTGCGTGCGTGCGTGCGTGCGTGCGTGCGTGCGTGCGTGCGTGCGTGCGTGCGTGCGTGCGTGTGTGTGTGTGTCACAGCAGAGATAAGGACCCCGCAGTTCGTCACTTCCACAATATTTAACGACTCCAAACCCTCTCTGCTGTGTATATGTGTGTTTGTGTGTGCGTTTAGTATTGTGTATTTCCTCCTCTTTGCTCAATTACCCCTTGTAGACACTCTCGCATATTTATACATCTCTCTATCAAATTCTGCGGAATTTTGTTCCAAATTTGTGTTAACATGTCCGCTAAATCATTTAAATTTTGCGGCTGTTGATCGCGACGTCTTAATCGTCGTTCCATTTCGTCCCATATGTGCTCGATTAGATTTAAGTCCGGGCTATTAACAGGATGGTCCAGCAATATAATATTGTGTTCTTCAAGAAAACGGCGAGTTATATTCGCTGTATGAGGACGAGCGTTGTCTTGCATAAATATGAAATTGCGATGTAAACAACGGAGAGGCAAAACGTGAAGTCGCAGGACTTCATTTACATATCGCACACTTGTTATTGATGGAGGTGGCAGAATTATCAAGTCCATCCGTCTTCTCATTGATACACACCCCCATACCATAACCGAACCGCCGTTATGTGCCCGCACTGGCATAACACAACGCCGATCGTATCGTTCATTTCGACGACGCTAATTACGTATACGAGCGTCATTACCGTAAAGGTAATGATAAAACCGAGAGGTGTATAAATATGCGAGAGCGTCTGCAAGCGGTAATTGAGCAAAGAGGAGGAAATACACAATACTAAACGCACACACAAACACACAGCAGAGAGGGTTTGGAGTCGTTAAATACTGCGGAAGTGACGAACTGCGGGATCCTTATCTCTGCTGTGACACACGCACGCACGCACGCACACACATACACGTGATGTGCAAAATCTACCGGCAACCTCCATGTGGTGCATATTAGGTAATGCTAATGCCGGCGGAAAATGTCATTTTTCAATAAAATTTAAGGTTGACTTTAAAGTCATGTAACTTGGCCAAAAAAAATCGTCGAAATATTTTTAAAAAAGCATTTTGTAGGTAAAGTGTTATATTTTATAGAAATTGATTTGAATTTTTTAAGAAAACTTTTTTTATAAAACTGCAGAATGTCAAAAATAAGTAATTTTTTGAAAAAAACAGTTTCTTTTTTTTAGAGTACACTGAAAAGATAAATTTTCTAAAACTATCGATAGCATGTTAAAGCTGAAACTTCAAGCTTCAAAATATTTTTTTTTAAATTTTTGTATGATGATTTTTCGCCTAGTATCGTCAATTTTTCTTCTCGAAAAACGCAAGTTTAGGTCCAGAGTCATGTAACTCGGCCAAAAAATATCGTAAGAAAATTTTTAAAAAAGCATTTTGTAGGTAAAATATTGTATTTTATGGAAATTGACTTGAGATTGTCAAGAGAATTTTTCTTATCTAGCTACAGAGTGTCAAAAATACGTAATTTTAAGAACAAAAACTGTGCGCGCTTTTTTAAGGGGTAGCACTGAGAAGATAAATTATTTTTTTTAAATTATCGATTGCATGTTAAAGTTCAAACTTCAAGCTTCAAAATGCTTTTTTTTAAATTTGCGTACGATGATTTTTCACTGAGTTACAATAGTTCGAAAATAGTCTATTTTTTGACGTATGAAAAGTGTTCGCTATTTTCTTTTGAGTAGTGTATATTATATACTTGACACAGAAATAGAGTATTTTACTAATCAGATATTGTTTTATAATATTTAATTTCTTAAAGTATAAAGAAAAATGTAATACACATTGTTTTAATAAGTCATTATATCAAATAATACATAAGTGTACATAAAATATCGTACATAATAATCATTGCATACAAGAATAACAAATATTCATGGTTCAGATCAATTACAAAGATGATGATCGTGAAAGAAATGATTTATACAAAGGAACTTTTTACACCACGCACAGGCAATTACAGCAATTTCGCCGCAAATATCGCATGTTGGTTTTAAATTACTTTTGAAACAAAAGTCTACCGGTGTATCAAATTCTTCTGGTCTCTTTTCTAAATAACCACTTTTATACCATGCATATTTGAATAAATTTTTAAACTTCGGTGATGAAAATTAATTATGTGTTAATGATTGTAATTTTAAAATATTGTTTTTTAAATGAAGCGCTTGACCTCAAGATCTAAAAGCATGACGGTATCCGAAAAATGTTTAACAAAATTTTTCCACAAATGAAAACCGAATACATCTAAAGGTTGTATTTTTTCCATTGTTCCATCTGGTATAGTTAACAAATTGATATTTTCCATAAAATCTGGTTTGTTTTTTTGAATTATATCAGAACAATGACCAGTCCAAGAATCTAATAATAAAGTTGATTTTGGTCTAACATTTGGAAAAAACACTTCTTTTATCCAAATCTTAAAATGATGTGATATTAATTTTCCAGATTTTGATGCCATGACAAAGATATTATCTTTTTTAAACATTGTTTCTTTGCCCGTTGGACCAAATGTTCCAGTAGGTTCTTTTAAAACAATAAAAAGAGGCGATAGTAATCTACCTTCAGCTGAAACAATAAGTTGTATAGTATAACTGTGTGTAGTTGTTGATATGGATTGTACTATGCACTCTATTTTTTTAATACCAATAGGTGATAATGAACGACTGGAATGAAATTCTAATTGAAATCCACTTTGGTCGGAATTATATACATTTTCAATTCCATATTGTATAATAAAATATTTAATATTTTCGATAAATGACTTGCTTTGTGCTTTTAAGTTTTCATTTGACGTTAAATGTTTTTTATTATAAATTTTGTAATTTTTCTAGATACGATATTATGTGCAAGTTTAAAATTTTTTATCCATGATAATGATGCTGTAAACCCAGATACATTTACTTCCTTCTGCGTTCGAAGAGCCCATCGAGCAATATCAATGTCATGAATAATTATTCTATTTTTAACAGTTTCATTGAATTTATTAAACGTATATGTTGAAATTTCTTTCAGTTTATCAAATCTGCTGCCACCTTGATTTACCTGTTCTTTTTAATTGACGAAGTGACTTGACTTTCCGAAATCTACGTTTTAGTTTCAAAATTTTTTGACTTTGTCCTACTTTTTCAAAATTCTACAACATTTCTTTTATATTGTATTGGTGTGCAATCTAACACATGTGCAATGTAACACATGTAATTTTTTTACAACATATATGTGTCATCTTCTCTTTCTTCATCAATTACTCGTTCTACTTCGGGTATATCAAACACGTTTTGCAAATCTAATGATACTTCTTCATCATAATTTCATACGCTTCTTCTTGCATTAATTTAAGTATATTTTCGATCTTGTTTTTGTTTTAATTTTATCTGTTGTAACAGGATTTTCTGAAAAATCCATAGTAATAAAAACTGTGTATAGCAGCATTATTATTTACGTTTCTTGGATTAAACATTATTCTTTAAAAAGTTATTAAAATTATATATATTTGCTTTATAAATATTAACAACAAAAATATTTATTAGCAGTAAAAATATTTTATTATTTAATGCGTATTAATACTTTCTTATAAGTGTTTTCCGAGTTTCATAAAAAAGAGCACAATGTTTTATTACATAATTTATAATAATTTAAATAATTTAATAAAATATTAATTATAATTTAAATAAATTAACAAAACAGATAAACTTAAATTTTGAATAAAGTTCAAATATGTAAAAAAACAATAAAAATTGAAAAAATACATATATAATGTATACATACGCAAGACAGAACTGCTGCTGAATTTAACTAAACTTAAACTGCTGCTTGATTTGATAGATGCTTTTATAGTACGTGTTCCGCTGCACGCGGTTATAAATAAAACTATATTGCACTAACTCATTTCGCGGTTGCGTAAACGCATCTGTTTATTTATAGAAATGAACTATTGTATCTATATTAACGTCGGCATCCCGTCAAAGATTTTCTTTGTTCGACTAGTTCTATTTTTAATGTATAAAAACATTACTTTTTTTATGCAAATTATATATTAATTGTCACATAACATATATATTAATTATTGACAGTGAGCAACTCTCTTCATTTTAGCAGTCTCGGAAAGCATTTGGCGAACTTTTATTACATAGGATTTATAGCGTAGGTCCTCTTCACCAATTCGACGCATTGTAGTGTCACTCACATCCAAAGTTCTAGCTATTTTTGTCAGAGACTGCCCAGGGTCCTCTAAAATGTGCTGTTGAGCCTTTGCGATAATTTCTGGAGTTCTTACAGACTTTTCTTTTGAGTGCCTCTTCCTCGTATTTCGTGGTAATGTAATATAATATGACATCCTGTACGCATAGGATTATATTTGTTACGTTCAGGCCCGTAGTAAGGATGGGTCAGAGGAAGGGCGTAACAGGAACTGTTCCGATGTCAAAAGTCTTATCGACGAGTAACTCGGTCGAGCGAGCTGCAGGTTAGCAAACAGGTAAACGACGGGTGTCGTTATTACTCTGTTATGCGAACGCTCTCTCGGTGATCCCTTTTTGGTAAGAGGATCGAATCTCTTTTACGCAGGACGGGACCAAGCGTGATCTTTCGCGTGGAGAGAGTGAGGGAGTTAAATAAGTTTACCGATCATTTAATTTTTAGATTAATATTTATTCAATTGATCCTTACCATTATACATATAACTTTATTGATATCGGCCTTAAAATTATTTGTATGAGTGTATGTGTTATGTATGTTACGGCGCGATGTCGATGTCTTCGAAGACGCTATCTATAATGTTAAGGAGAGCGGAATCGGACATGGATGCAAGCTTTGATTCTAAGGAGGGAAGCGCAGAGGTGTCAAAGTCTGCTGGAGAATATTCCAAAGAGTCGGGTAATTCTATCGTGTGGTTCGATGAATTATCCAAGAGGATTACGGACGAGGAATCGGAAAATGTTGGGGGAGACGACGGCGGTGAGTCATCGGATATATCGATGACTGAAGGTGAAACGGGTACAGGGGAATATGATGGGAAAAGAAAATCTATTTCAGGGTAACTATGGGTAGATGGGAAAAGCGTCTTTAACAGGGTAGAACAGCGCGAGTACTGCGGTGAAGAAAAGGGAGAATCTAAACTGTTGGTTTCGCTCACGGTATGCCGATCTATTGTCTCGATTTGCTCGCGAGAATCGGCGAGTCGGCGCGATTTTAGGCATACTTAGGCAGATTGGTTGCGTTTTAGCAGCTGGTGTAGTTGTGGCCCCAGTTGTGGGTCTTGCTCGGCGGGTGGTCGTTGAGCACTGACTCTAATAGGTTTTAAGACGTAATCGCTGTGTAAAACTCCCGCTGTGTAAAACGAATTGCTTGAGTCAGCGAACGAGCGAAAAATCTGTACCGAATGAATTTGACGCTGTACTATCGACTGATTTGAATTTTGTGGTTTCTGTAATGCGCGAGTCTTCCCTTTTTATATTAAATCTTGAGGGCGTGTTAACAATTTGGGCGGGAGTATTTTTGAGATCTTGACGTGTAAAAAGCTGTCGTTCGGTGAGATCCTTCTCCTCTATATTTTTGATTGTTGCTGATTGGTGGGCTCTGTACGGCCTCTTAGGAAATTTGGAGATTCTTCATTTGGTTATCTCCTGGGATTATGCAGCTGTTTTTATCCATTTATTTATTTAGGGGATCTCGCTATCGATCCTTTTCGGTCATTTCTTTGAACATCGATTTCAATATTTAAAACATTTTTTCGTTCCTCGGCCCTCTTATGACTGGTTGGGCAATTATTGCTTTATCTTTATAGGAGGTAAAGACGTGGAGCCGACAGTGCGTAGCGGCGTTATTTGTTTCTTTCTTAAGATTATGCAGCTGTGTTTGTCGATTTATTCATTTAGAGGATCTCACTATCGGTCCTTTCCAGTCGTTTCTTTTGACATCGTTTTCAATGTTTTAAAATATTTTTCGTCGCGCGATCCTTTTTATGATTAGTCGGGCGATTATTGCTTCATTTTCGGGAGGAAAAATGTGAAGCCGACAGTGCGTAGCGGCATTATTTGTTTCTTTCTTAAGATTATGCAGCTGTGTTTGTCTGTTTCGTTGTTTAGAGGATTTCGTTATTGATCCCTTCCGGTATTTGTTTAGATATCGTTTTTAATGGGTCTAAACATTATTTGATGATAATGGTTTTTTTCTATTGCGCGACCCGTTTTTTGTGACCGATCGGACGATTATTGTTCATTTCGTGGGGGGGGGGGGACGTGGAGCCAACAGGACGTAATATATTTATTATTTATATTTATAGTCAAATATACATGATAATGCCCACCCACTGTGCGAAACGTTATTCTTTAGCACAAACATCCGTACTGTCGGCGTATATGTTTTCATTTAGCAAAAATTTTATCTCACGCTTTGTCGTATACATTTGTAACCGAATATTTGTATCGATTTCATCGTACGGCAACCACCCACGGCGCTCAAGAAAGCACGTGGGGATGCGATTTTTAATAATTTTTAGCAGCCTTACATTGGCGTTTGCAAAATTACGTTAGAAATACTCCCCTCCTCATTACGTTTTGCAATATTACAAATTGCTCGCAGTACTTTGAATAGTTTAGTATCGCATCAGTTGTCCGTACATAAGGTTGTGCTAAAAAATGTGCTCCACAAAAGAAACAACAAGATGAATTTTTACATTCCGATTGAGAACGGTGAAATTCAATAAAAAAATGTAAGTTTCATTTATTTTCTAAATATTATTTTTTAATATATATTTTAATAGTTTATATAGCGTTTCATCTCGTCGTGCGGTTTGCATACTTGGGTATACCTTAACCCCGACATCTTACAAATATTTGGAGATTGGAATAAGCGTTGGAGCTATGTCTTATGTGGAATTGATACTTGGTGATAACCGAGGCAATCGAGTAGTATTGCCTATCGTACTCTGGTACTCATTGATGCAGAAACGTACAGACATTGAACGATATGTACAATCGACTGAAAGTCAGCCATTATGGATCTGCGATCTATCTATCCAAATAATTAAATTAAAACGGATCGAGGATTGTTAAATTAACATTATCTAATAAGTCTTTGTATATACAACCTCAAACATTATTACATTTATTCGATTTTGAAAATTGTATCGATCATATGCATTCATGGTTGTGTCAAAATACACATCTCGTGAATAAAAAGTTTAAACAATTTTGTAACGTTTTGCAACGTAACAATATTACTAATGTAAATGATGCTGTGAAAGCGATTTGTAAGAGTGACGCGTTCGATAGCGGATAACTCGTAGATTGCGAATTGTTAGCGTGTGCTATAAATGATATACTTTATGATACTTGTAACAAATCTTTTTAAATATAAATTTATGTTAAACTCATTTATATATATATTATTTATTTGCGCCTTCTTCCTCTGTATTAGATATAATTAGATAATAAAATATATAATAAGATAACATTATAAAAAAATAATTTGAAAATATATACGGCTCCAATATTTACAAACATGATAAGATATACTCGGCAATGAGAGCCCATGCGCGGATGTTGATGCGTAAAGAAACTGCGTAAAGAAACTGTGTAAAGAAATTAATTCTTTTCACGAAAGAATTTTTAATTAGTGCACAGAGCACATATTTAGATTCTCATTTTTGAGAACTCTAAAAACCCCTCTATACCCCCCTAAAGAGATGTAGACGAGAAAAAATATCGGGGCGAAGTCACTGAATTGGGAATTGAACCCGAGTCATTCGCTTGCCGAAGAACAATATAAACAAATAGAGGAGAGAAGTATCGGTGTGGGGCTGAATAGCTCAGTGGTAAGAGCAGTCGCCCGGCAAGCGAAAGACTCGGGTTCAATTCCCAATTCAGTGACTTCGCCCCGATATTTTTTCTCGTCTACATCTTTTTAGGGGGGTATAGAGAGGTTTTTAGAGTTCTCAAAAATGAGAATCTAAATATGTGCTCTGTGCACTAATTAAAAATTCTTTCGTGAAAAGAATTAATTTCTTTACGCAGTTTCTTTACGCATCAACATCCGCGCATAGGCTCTCATTGCCGAGTATATCTTATCATGATTATAAAAAAACTTAACATACAAAAATTATCTTTTTCTCGCGTACGCCTTAGCCTCTGTCTTACTTCTCCTTCTCGCTATCCTTCTTCCTCTCTATTCTTTTCTCTCGCACACATATCTCCTTTTCCTATCATCATGCACTCCTTGTCATACACATACAGCGCTTTCCTTCTCACACCACGTCATACTCTCCTTGTCCTACGCTATATAGAACGCCTATAGCACCGTCTCTCTCTACCGCATTGCGAACGCCTATAGCACCGTCTCCCTCTAACGCGTTGCGAACGCTTATAGCACCGTCTCCCTCTAACGCGTTGCGAACGCCTATCGCGTTGTTATCATGGGGATATAAAAAATTTATTAATATTAATCTAATTATTTATTGCAAATATACATTACGAATAAACAGAGTGGCGTGAATATTTTATCTATAAACAGTTAACATTCCTCTTTCTCACCATCAGACCTCCGCAATCAGTCGGAGAGGACACTTCCTCCACCTGCGGAGGCATATGTACCCCCCTCCCTTCCCTCTTCTCCCTCAATCTGGTGGACATTTAGGTACACCGCTTCCCCCTCAATTTGAGGGACATTTGGTACCTCCCCCCCCCCATATCAGTACCGGGAGGGTGAGGTAAGCGTAATTCCCCCGCTTACTGATATGGGGGGGGTGGTACCAAATGCGGGAGAACCACTTACCTCACCCCCCTCAGATCCCTGGATTAGAACTCCCTTATCCTTTCTACTTAGGTACGTTTCTATATCTGTTTCATAGATTGTTTGTTTCGTCTGTATAGTCATATCTGGGGTTATTAATTTGCATTTTCCTTTCCAGTAATGTAAAGGTGTAATTTTTCCAGTATTTTTAATCATTGTTTTGTATTCTTGTCGTTTGTCGTATTGTATTGTTAATTGTTGTTCTGTAGCAGTCGAGTAGAGCCATGTTTATGGCTGTTGTAATGCGATCCATGTGGTACGCGTTGATATAATGTATTTCGTCTTACAGTTGTTACGTTGACGCTGCTGTGTATAAATTTATATTTCGCATGGTGCATTTAAATTTACTCTATATGTCGGTGTCGCATGCTCACATGTGTATTGTTAGTTAATGTTAATACAATCTTTTAAATCTTTTTCTGTTACTATAACGTATGTTAGTTTTTCTTTGTCTACCACAATTATTTTATTGTTAATTTTTGTTACTGCGAATACATTGTTATAGCTGAATACAAGTAACGCAATTACATTCATTATGGTATAGCTCGGTTGCGCAAATAATGGGAAGATTAAATGGTATAAATAATTGCTTTATCGTTGAATGCGCTTATTTTCGCGTATTTTTCTATAGTAAGCCAATCTTCGGTGTGTACTTGAAAAGGGAAGTACATTCCTTGTGGCAACTGTTGTGTTGCTTCCTTTAAATGTATTATTATGCTATCTATCGGTATTAATCTCGGATGTATTGCTCCGTTTTTGTATATGTTAGATATTCTATAATGTTATCCGCGTCGCGTATTAATTCTGCTATTACTGCGGTAATTATGGTAAAGTGTTCGTTTATCTCGCTGCGTTCTATATACTCATTTACTTGTTTCTGTAAGAGGTATTCATTACGTTGTATTGTATTTTCAAGTTTATCGATATGTCCGATAGTTGTATTTATTATTTTAATTTGATTTTGTACGGCATGCTGTATTGTCTGTTGACCGTTTTCTAATATGTTAAGTTGTTAATTCGTTTTTCGTCGTTAACGTCCATTGTGCCAAAAAATGACTTTGCTAAGGAACCTATTCCGTCTGTGAGTTCTCGTCGTTTATTTGTCTGTTTTTTATATTATCGTTTTAATTTGTATCATGACACTTTTTAAATATTTTGCTTCTCTTTTTGTTAGAATGTCTAGGTTTACGCATGTATCTCGAAGATAATGGGTGTGAAATTTTATAGTTTCGCATAATTTTTCGGTCTGTTTTAGATATTCGGTTATTTGCTCGTATCTTTCGTCTAAGTTTGATAAGTCTAATTTTATTATTAGTTTCCAGTTTTCTTTTGCGTAGTGGATCTGTCCGATTTCTTCGAAGAATAATCCTGGATTATGTTTAAATTCTTGTACCTGGTATGAGAGATTTGTTTCGTCGTCTTTCGTGTGACCTTTGCTGATCCAGCAGGCGAATGTCCTGTAATATCGTACTATATTTCATTTTATTATAGTTTATCTCTTGGGTGTCGCTCGCCTTCTCTGACTTCGCGGGGTTCGCGTTAATCCAGCGGGAGATACACGGGTAATATTATAATGTCGTTGGTTTAGTCTCGTAACGACTTTTGTATAAAGCAGTTCGGCAAGATGCAAAAGTTTTTGTTAGATTGGAGCTTGCCGATCTGTCGCCAGTGTGATGAATATCGGGATGGAGCATTCCATTGACTCGTGCTGGTACGAATTATTCCGTCTTCCAACATTTGTTGCACTTGTTTATTTACTTCTGTCTTGTGTTTCTCCGGAAGGCGATACGGTCTTACATTTACCGTTGAGGCGTCTACGCGTGTATTTATCTCGTGCGCTACCGTCGCAATGCACGAGTGGTTCTCCATTCAGGTGACATATGTCGCTATATTCATCACATATCCTTGAGAGTGCCTGTCGTTCTTCAAAGTTAAGATGCTGTGTTCGCAACAATTGTCAGATGCGCTCGTTACGTGGGGTATTTTTATCGTCCGACTCCACGGCTATTGTATAGATACCGTGCGGATCGATGTCGTCTATAATTACAACAGGTGTACGTATCTCAATAGTCTCGTCGGTTGTGTTGATAACGCTGACTGGGCAGAGAAAGTTTCTTGGTTCTACCAGACATCTTCCTATATACAGGGTGGACCATTTTAATCCATCCAGTCGAATATCTCGAAAACCAAGCCCAGGAGAGAAAAATGTTTCAGACAAAAGTTGTATGGTTTCGAGAGGGCCATAAGATGGTACCACTGGTTTGACCTTAAAAAGTCATTTGAAGGTCACGTGAAGGTCACTTCAAGTTTTTTAAATGGAACACCCTATATATTTTTACATATTCTTGTAGCTCATCTCGAGAGCTTTCCAAAACACTTATGACAAAATATTTTTCATTAAGTATTTTTTGAGTTATAAGGCTTCAAAGTTGCAGTATTTTTACATAAAATACAAGATATCTCATAAAATATTCATTTTTTTATTATCTTACTCTAATACTTTTATGCACAGAATAACGAGACGAATCAATTGGCATAATTAAAACACATAATTATGTTAAAGTAAAAATCTGAATTTGCAACTAACAGTTACACATTTTTACTTTAACATAATTATGTGTTTTCTTTACACCAATTGATTCGTCTCATTATTCTGTGCATAAAAGTATTAGAGTAAGATAATCAAAAAATGAATATTTTACGAGATATCTTATATTTTATGTCAAAATACTGCAACTTTGAAGCCTTATAACTCAAAAAATACTTAATGAAAAATACTTTGTCATAAGTGTTTTGGAAAGCTCTCGAGATGAGCTACAAAAATATGTAAAAATATATAGGGTGTTCCATGTAAAAAACTTGAAGTGACCTTCACATGACCTTCAAATGACTTTTCAAGGTCAAACCAATGGTACCAGCTTATGGCCCCCTCGAAACCATACAACTTTTGTCCGAAACATTTTTCTCTCCCGGGCTTGGTTTTCGAAATATTCGACTGGATGGATTAAGATGGTCCACCTTGTATATTAATATATTATTTTTTAATAACATTTTTCTAAAATTTTGTAGCATTTCATTCGAGTCTCGTCGCGCGGGTCGTATCTTGAGAAGAAGATATGCTCTAACCCCGACATCATACAAATACTTGGAGATTGGAATAAGCGTCGGAGCTATGTCATATGTGGAATTACTTGTTGGTGATAACCGAGGCAATCAAATAGTATTGCCTATCGTTACCTGGCACTCATTGATACAGAAACGTGCCGATATTGAACGACATGTACAATCGACTGAAAGTGAGCTATTATGGATCTGCGATCTATCTATCCAAATGATTACATTAAACTGATTCCAAGATTGTTAAATTAACATTATCTAATAATTCTTTGTGTATGCATCCGCAAACATTGGTGCACTTATTCGATTTTGAAGACTGTATCGATCATATGCATTTCTGGCTGTGTCAGAATACATATATTGTTAATGAAAAGTTTAAACAATTTGTTAACGTTTTGTAACGCAACAATGTCACTGATGTTTACGATGCGGTAAAAGTGATACGTAAGAGTGACGCGTTTGACGGCAAATCACTCGTAGATTGTGAATTGTTAACATGTGCTGTAAATGATTTACTCTATAATGTTTGCAATAAATAAATAAATTACCGTTTTTATTACTGACTTTTATTATTTCTTTCTTCGCCTATTCTTTATTAAACGTATGATGTATATAGTTGGATCTACATTCATTCTGCTAAAGATGTTGAAAATGCTGATGTAGATGAAACGTGATACTCGAGTTAGAGGGAGATAAGAGATGTGAGATTAAAATATATATTTGGGAGGAGCGTATGCCATAAAAGAGTTTGCGACCATCCTTGTGACAATTTTGTCGCATCTGATAAAACGAGTTTGGAAGAAAATGCGAGTTTGCGGTCATCCTTGTGACATTTTTTTTTGTTATATCTGATAAAAAAAAACTTTGTGCTTATGGATGACTTGATGGACATTTCATCCGATTCGTTCGAATCGTCCGATTCTTTCGAGTCGCCTGATTCACTCTTGATGAACATTTTATCCGATTCATCCGATTCGTCCGATTCGTTCGAGTTTGTCGAGTCGTCCGATTCGATGGACTTTTTGTCCGAGCATTCTGATTCGGATGTAGAATCCTTACACGATAATGTTCTTGACGGTAATTCTAGTGATTTCAGTGATGTTGTGGAACCTATTATTCATACGTTAGATGATGTACACAAGTTCGTACATACAATGAAATGAAACGACTGTGCATTATATCTTTTTATTATAAACCTGGGATTTCTGTTAAACACTGTATATCGTGTTTCATGCGATTACCGGAGAAGTCACAGATTGGGAATGATGTGGTGTGCACACATCAAAGTGAAGTTTATCAGCAAATCCATGATTTATATGAATGCAGTGGATGTCTGAGACCGCTGTATCAATTAATACCGTGTAATTTTTGTCCGTTTTGTATGAAAGAAAACTAATGCATGAAAAATAAAACTATTATTGTATAAGTGTCGCAATAAGATGCAGTGGAGAGAACGCTCCGACGTCCTCGGTGGCTCTGTGACTTTTGTGGTGCAGTTTTTACGAAATTGTGAAATTGGTTTGCCAAAGACTCATACGAGATCGCTAAAACTGTTTTTCGAGATTCGTGATGATATAGACTTTTTATGTGATGTGATCAATGAGGATACCGAAGTAGAACTTTTACAATTTGAGGATCCTGTTGTTGCGGAAATGAAACATCTCCGAAGAGAGAAGCTGCTACAGATGAAAAGAGAAAGAAGGATAGACTTTTTAGAAGAGAGAAGAAAGCGACTTGCCTCTCACACCATTAATACACGCATGTGGTAAACGAAGAAGTTCTGCACGATTTGTGTGTGTATTTATAATTTTTATGAAATTTTAAAGATGTTAATAATGATGTTTTTTTTCAAAAGCGGCTGCGGTGCGCTCTCCCTCCCACCTCTTATTTTAATTTTTTTTATCTTTTTATATTATCTATTTTATATTGTATATTTTTTATGCTATTCAATTAGAATTATCTGTATGAATGCTGTGTGGAGCGACAGTCAGCTTTTAATTTTTTCATCAGCTGTGAAGAGTAAGTATTCGTACTAACTCTTATGTCATGCTCATCCCTTACCCTATTTTTTCACCGAGACGTTACCTAGCTCTCGCTGGAGCTGGCATAAAGTGCCAGGCAGTTAACGAGTGACGTGATGTTATACAATAAAAGTTAAAAGTTAAAAATGTCACAAGTAGTCGCATTTATTGAGGCTATGTTCGAAACGGGGTACCGTTGTCTACGGCTACCTGAGGGGATTGACCGGCGGTACCATCGCCGAGCACTTCGAAGAGCGAAGAATTTGGCCTGCGCCCTATTCCAGGCACTACTGGAGGTCCTGTTTGGAAATGTAAGTAGTTTTTATTATTATTATTTTATACGCTTTTTTTATTTTAAATATATTTATGTTTTTTTTTTATAGATTTTCCAAATAGGTGCTTATCATGTGCCTGAGTATATAAGCATAGCGCACATGGAGGAGGTGCGCTGGGTGCAGGCCTATCGCAAGGAGTGCGCGGAATGGGAGGACCTGTGGTGCGACGGCTCCCGTGCCCGAGAATTGGACGCGGAGTACCCGAAAATGTACGTGGACATTTTCTGCCTCCGCAGATTGTTCGGAGAAGAGTCCTATTGTAAATATCTTTATATAATACGCTCAAATTTTAAAGATTTTTTAAAAAATACTAATAAAAATGATCATTTTTCTGTTGTAACAGAAGCAGCCGTCGCGAGTTCCCCCTCACCCTCCCACCTCTTATTTTTAGTTTTTTATCTTTTTTTTTATATTTTAGTATTTAGTTTTTTTTATATTTTTATATTTTTATATTTTATATTTTATATCTTTTTATATTTTATATTCAGTATCTTTTATATTATATTTTACATTTTTGTATTATATTTTATATCTTTTTATATTTTTATTTTTAAAACACACACACACTTTATATGTACACACATACACACTTTTATGAATAAAAATTATATTTATGTTAAACACACATATACAGGGTGTCCCATAATTCGCGAACCACCCGTTACGTGCAGGTAGAGTAGGTTAAAATGAGTTAAAAAGTTATGTACCATTTTACAATTTTCGCAATAGTTAATGAGATATTAATTATAAGAGATCAGCCAATCGGCACCCGGCAGGAGCGCGCGGCACAAAGAAGCCTCCCATTGTTACTTGATACTAGGCGCGCCGACGAAGCGGTGGGAGGGACGCTCTGCATTGACAACCTGAAGAGTCACACACACACATCGGCGCACCTAGTATCAAGTAACAGTGGGAGGCTTCTTCGTGCCGCGCGCTCCTGCCGGGCGCCGATTGGCTGATCTCTTATAATTAATATCTCATTAACTATTGCGAAAATTGCAAAATGGTACATAACTTTTTTACTCATTTTAACCTACTCTATCTGCACGTAATGGGTGGTTCACAAATTATGGGACACCCTGTATATTACTTATTTGCGCCTCCTTTATCTATCCTATCCTTCTTCCCCCATATTAGATTTAATTAGATAATATTTAATATATACAGGGTGGACCATTTTAATCCATCCAGTCGAATATCTCGAAAACCAATCCCGGGAGAGAAAAATGTTTCAGACAAAAGTTATATGGTTTCGAGGGGGCCATAAGATGGTACCATTTGTTTGATCTTGAAAAGTCATTTAAAGGTCATGTGAAGGTCACTTCAAGTTTTTTAAATGGAACACCCTATATATTTTTACATATTCTTGTAGCTCATCTCGAGAGCTTTCCAAAACACTTATGACAAAGTATTTTTCATTAAGTATTTTTTGAGTTATAAGGCTTCAAAGTTGCAGTATTTTGACATCAAATATAAGATATCTCGTAAAATATTCATTTTTTGATTATCTTACTCTAATACTTTTATGCACAGAATAATGAGACGAATCAATTGGTGTAAAGAAAACACATAATTATGTTAAAGTAAAATTGTGTAACTTAGTTGCAAATTCAGATTCAAATGACTTTTCAAGGTCAAACCAGTGGTACCTTCTTATGGCCCTCTCGAAACCATACAACTTTTGTCTGAAACATTTTTCTCTCCTGGGCTTGGTTTTCGAGATATTCGACTGGATGGATTAAAATGATCCATCCTGTATATATAATAAGATATAATTATATAATTAGATAATATTTAATATATATAATAATATATAAAAAATTTAATATAATAAAAAAAAACTTAACATACAAAAATTTTCTGCGTTCTCGCGTACGCCTTAGCCTCCCTCTTATCGCACTCCCGCTATCCTTTCCCCTCAGCCTCCTTCTTCCTCTCTCACACTATCTTTCTATTATAATCTCCTTTTCCCACCACATCATGCTCTCATTGTCCTACGCTATGTACAATGCACATAGCGCTCTCCTTATCCTATCCTATACCACGCGTCTATCGCACCGTCTCTTTCTACCGCGTTGCGAACGTCTATCGCGCCGTCTCTCTCTATCCAAGTCCCTACTCGCGGACCCATCGGTTACGCCGCGGACCTCTCTCTCCTCTTCGCAAACCCCTCGTCAACCGGTTGTGTCGCGGACTTCTCTTTCTCCTCTCCGCTGTTCTCTTGTCTACAAACCGCGCCGCGGACCTGCGTGACGTCATCCCCCCCGCGCTCGCGGTTTCCCCTGCCCCCGCACCCCCCTCGAGCTTCTGAGTTAGAAACCCTGCTATATCACTACTGACGCTTATTTGCTAAATCCGACCAAATAATTCTACCTCACGTCTTGGAACTCCTCTGGTCCGTTCCTTCCGGCAAATCACGGGGGCAGTCGTAAAACCGAATTAAGAATAATCGCTACTGCAGCGGGCAGTCGCGACAGTGAATTAGACTTATCGAGAGTTGTACTAGCCAGTCACGAATTACGCAATCTAAGTGCATCAATAGTGAGGAATCGAGCATCCGACAACCGAGGGTGCAGAAAGAAAAGGATCTTGTAAGAATTATAGAATTAAAGGACGCATATCTGTTAAACCAGACTACGTCATTCTACCCCATGTCATTGAACTCCTCTGGTCCGTTCCTTTCGGCAAATCCCGAACCTGTGTCGCTTCCGCAGTGGCATAACAGAAGTAATATTTCTTCTCTTGACCAATTATGCTGTTCTAATTAAACAATTATCACAAAGTAATTTTAATAATGTTTAATAAAGCTTAATTAAGTATTTGTAAATAATGTTTAATAAAGTTTAATTAAATATTTTAACGTACCTTTACCCTTATCTTCATTTAAAGTAGCTTCTGTAGAAGTCGTAATATTTATGCTATATCTTTGATATATAATATACTACTATCTTTGATAATATTTCGTTTTACCTTTTCTAGACAAAAGTTGTTGCAAATTCTAAATCTGAAACAGAAATATAAGGATAAATAATGAACAAAATATTTTAAAAATATTTATGCATTATATGTTAAAAATGTTGTTGAAATGCAAATTTTTTTATTATGAATTCTAATGTAATGTTACTAAAAATGTAATATTTTATGTAATGTAATATTGTAATGTATATTTTCAATTATTTTTAATTATATATTTAATTATAATTATAGAAAAAAGATTCTTACCACTTCGAGCTCTTTCCACTTCTTCGAAACTCAGTTTTATATCATATTGTTTATTTGTCTCACTATCAATTAAGGTTATTATTTTTGAATCCATGGAAGAAGCCATCTTGATTACTGCCAATTACTGCGGCAGGTCGAGAGTGAGAGAGTGGAACTGGAAGGGCCAATGGAACGGCGGGGACCATTTTGCGTGGCTTATCGTGGAAAGTTGGTAGAAATAGCCGCGCATGGATGAGAGCGATGGTAGTGAGGATCGATTGGCTCTCGGGTTTTCGACTGCATGCAACAGGGGATCTAGCATTATTGCGTCGGGCGCCGTACAAGTAAATCGGTATATTTCCCGAGCCCGCCGTTGGGCTATTGTGAGTTTGCTCGACCAATGCGTAGTTTTGGAATAACAACTATGTCCACCGGTAGCGACCAGGCTCGTGGAGCTGATGAGGCGGTGTTGTTGAGTGAGGATGTGTCGGACTCTCGTATTGACGGTGAGAGTGATTCCACTTCCTTGCGGGATATATATCAACAGGAGTCAGCTCTGTTGGAGGAATTTAATGCGTTGGTGAAATCCATTAAACGCAGAGCAGGAGACTAGCAACGTTGCATGGGATGGTGTCGAAGCTGCGTGCTGAATCTGGAGATTCTTTTTTAATATCCAGTATCGAAGAGGAAGATAGACGGTCCCGAGAATTTGTCCAGAATGTACATAGGGCATACGCAGCGGATGATCCTGACGGAACATATACCGAGAATTGCGACATTCAAGACGATAAGGGGGACCCCTTATATAAGGTCAACTCAGTAATCTCGGTTAAATCATTACAACCCCGTTCCGAGGATACAAGATCGATTGTGGTGCAGCTTGCAATTCAGAATGGTAAAGTTGATCATATATGTCATCTGGGATCCTGTTTACCATCCCATCGGTGCAGGAGGAGGTCGTTGTTTCAACAGATGTGGGTCAGCTGGAGCCGACAAGGGGATATCCTAGGGGGGATCCTAGAATAATCAGTTGTGTTGAGGGTAATTTTATCGAACCTTCTTCCTTGCAGGAACTTACCCGAGATAATGAGAGACAGGAAGAAGACCCAGATGAACCGGCTGCAGTGGAAATCCCATTGGCCCACGAGTTTACAATGCAGGGTTTATTCCCGGATGAAGAAATTTTAAGCTCAACTAAGTTGTCCAGTAAATCAATCAAGAGAGCGCGTACCGAGGATCGAGATGGTTATCCGTCTTGTTCTCGGGTGATGAAGGAGCCTCGTCATGATGGAAAGTCCCGTCAAGCCTCCTTAGGTGAAGGAATACAGCCGGCGGAGAGTTCTCCCCAGCCCGGTCTTAGCGGTGTTGCTGCTCGTAGAGGGAGATCATCTAGCCCTTCCAGCATCGACTTGGCGGTTTCGGCCAGGTCGGCATCAGGTTTAGCTCAGCCGAGGGTCGTTTTTACGCGACACCCGTAGAAGGGTAATCTTTGTTTTTTTTTTTTCTCGCTTTTCTTTTTTATTTTGTTATATGGTTAGCGTTATGCTAATTAAGATTCATTTATTTTAAGGTTAAGTTAATTAAGATTGATTTATTTTCTTTCTTTTGTCATTTTGTTTTGTTTTGTTTTTTTTGCCACTCTATTAAAAGGTTATTTAAGTTTGGACCAATAATGTGATAATTATAGCCAACGTTTTGTTATACATATACTGTTTAGGTTAATGGGTTTTGTTTATTATTATTATATCAACATGGAGTTGAATAGTGTTTGTATTATGCTACTTTATTGTAAGAATTTTTTTTTGCGTATACTTCGATGAGATTTATTATTTTGACAATAGTATGTGTTTATATAATCGATTAACGAAGGCCCATGACGTAGAGCGTTTTCTTTTAGCCTGTTCTTTATTATCTTGTGTTTCCTTTCGGCCGGCTGTAGAGCGGGGGAGCGTGGCTTTATTTCTCCTCCACCTTGCAACGGATCGAGAGAGCAATTTGGATTTTGTGGGACGACGACCTTGACCTGTGCGTTGTGAGATGTGGAATTTTTCTCATACCCGGATTTATGGGTGAAGAATGACGGGTTGGATAGACTTGTCACCTCGTATCCCAACCTTGACCTGGGGTCTCTTTTGTTGTTTGTGGGTCGAGTTTGGGGTCAGGGGTCAGGGTCGTCTCTGCTTTTCTTTGACCATTACCTCGTTGGCGTCATGGTGGGAGCAAGGGTATATAGGCACGGCTTTGTCGGGAATAGCTTCTTCGACTTCGTACATTCATGCGGAATGTAGTAAAGTACAGTAGCGCTCAACCGCGCGGTAAAAAAAATTTTCGTTAAACGCTTATACAACATTCGTTCAAAAACGATGATAGCGATATTTATTTATTATCCGTATGTGTAAAACGGATATTTGTGTTACGAGTATAATTTTTGTTAGCGCGCGAAGTCTAACTGCTAAACCCAGGCAGATCTTAAAACAATAAAGTGAGTAATCCTGAGACATTGGTGCGCAAGTTTTTATTCTCCATACACGTTTTCCCCGATCCTGTGCGAGATATTGGTTGGGAGCGAGGACTCGGAACAGTGCAGAGATTGTGCTGATGCAGACGCCACGTAAGCTAATTTGGGTTTTTGGCGGCGTATCCTTGCTGTTTGGTGGTAAAACAGCTGGCGACCGTGAGGAAGAGAAAAACGAACAAAAGAGAAAAGGGACTGATGGTGAGCGAGTCCAATAAAGGGGTAGCATACTCCCGAAGCAAGAATAAAGGTTATTTATTTAGGGTCGAATCATCCGCTGTATGAAGGCACTGATCGGTTACACTTAGGTTACCTTAAGTATAAGAGTTGTCCGGTTTTGTTTCCAAGCATCCGGATATGCTTATTTGAGCAGGAGGAGATTGAACCTTTTTTTTAACGTGAGGAAAATGCATTACGCATTCCTCCGGGAAAATGTGGCTCCCGGGGGGGTATGTGGGACTCTCCCTATTTAACGGACATACCCACTAAAAACCTCATGAGTGGCGTCACTGGCGATTTTAGGGGAGGTTCCTGGAACTAGCATTGCAATACGTCAGGAGCCTCCCCTCGCCATACTCCCATTATTAGGGAGTCCTTTCCTGGGAGGGGGAAGATAAAGAAAAGATTTTTCTCTTTCCTCCTCCGAGCTTGACTCTTGTTCTCTAGGGCGGAAGAGCCACTACCTCCTCTCCACCGTGCCTTCCTGTCCCCCCGATTATAGACGGGGGGGTGGAAATCGGGACTGGGTCCCGAATTACTCTTCTTCCTCGGGGGAAATAAAAGGAAGGAAAGAAATAGTATAAGGGGTAAGTGAGGGGGGAAGGACGAGTAGAACCTGTCTACTCCCTCCCTCCCCCCACTCACTGTCATCTCGGTGGTGCTCCCACTGGTGTCGGTGGGGACGCCGCTGCTGATGGTGGTGACGGTGGTTGCAGAGGGAGCCGTACCAGCCGCACGCCTGTTTGACCAAGTCTATCAGATGCGCAACGTCCTTCTCCAGACTCCCCACTTTCTCCTCTGGCGGTTGTCGTTGTCAGAGAGTAACCTGAACAGCCGCCATTAATCTATTCAGATCCAGCTTCTTTAGGACCCAACGCGGTGGCGGCGGGCTGTCGATCAGGCTCCCGGGCTAGAGGGTGGTGCACTGAAACTCAACATATCGATGATCCGATAACGTTTCTTGTTGCATCATTCTCCACCACCAGTTTAGACGTGCTGCAGAGGGGGTTATCATAGTTAAGTCTACTATAGATCCCCCCCGTAGCAGTCGGTCGCACGTGCGTTCGTTGTCTGTATTTAATAGGCATAGCCTGAGAGCCCCCATCCAGTCTAGTAGAGTTCCTCCCTTAGGGGTGGTGGTCCGGTTGCCCCAAGCTTCCGCTCTGGCGTTGAAATTTCCGGTCACCGCCTCCTGGGGGATTATGCTGTGTACACAGCGCTCCAACTCCCTCAGGTATAGTTCGAATTGAGAGAGGCTCCAACTCGGCGGCGCATAGCACGCCACCACCGCGATGGATCCCCACTTTACTGCCATCAACAGGGAACAAGGGGGGTTGTGGCTTTCCGTACCACGTATGATCGCAACTGTGCCGGAGCCGTCCACCCTCCAATTAGGATGTTTCGACGGGGGCGATACGGCTTCGACACAATTGCTAGTCTAATACTACGCTCAGCAATGGTGTGCAGTAAAAGGTTCTGCGCCTGCTGAGTGTGGTTTATATTATCTGCAGGAACTTACAGGCCCTCCTTTTCATTGGTGGGATGAGTCTCCTTCGTTTTTATCTCCGCACTAGAGGGGGGTATGGCAGGGAGCGTTCACCTCATTTGGCATCGTGATAACCTCGGGCTCAGTTGTGCCCGAGGAACGGGTGCTTTCCATTTCCTTGGTTTTGGTTCCCACTGTTGACTGGCGAACCAAACCCAACTGCCGTTGGGGTTTCGGGGATTTAGGGCAAATCTCTTTGCCCCCGCACCCTCCTTATCTACTTCTATTACCGAGTCCGCACCCTGCTTGCGGCACTCTGTTGTGTCCATTAGCGTGGGTGCGGACTCAGTTGTGGCGGTTTGGTTACCTTGGGGAGTTTTCTCCATTTCAACTTCCATCAAAGATCGAATTGAGTTCATCCTGTTAGTTCCTTCTCTCTCCGCCTCTATTGTCGGGGCAGATTCCTTGGGAGGGGGGTCGGCATAGCTGCCTTCTACCTAGGTTTGTTAGGCTTTTTTGGGGAGTGACAGCTTTGGCCCCCCATCCTGTGTCCCGCTGGTGCCCCTCGATCGGCGCAAAGCAGACGATGCATCGCCGATTTGGGGCAAGATTTGACCTTGTGGCCTTTTTCGCCACAGCGGTAACACCGGTCAGCCCAAGACTTATCATTTTTGCATTGTTGCTGCACATGTTCTTTGTCCATGCATTTATAGCACCGGAGGGGGAGCTGTGACAGCAACTCAATAGCGACATTGTGCTAACCAATTAACACCTTTTTTTTAGCTGTGCCAATCTGTTGGCAGCCTCCACCGGACATTGCACCACCACGGTGTTGAGGCCGGTGCGAGAGAGTCTCGTGGGTGTCCCCACTTTGATGTCTAAGAGTCCACACCCTCCTGACAAGGAAATTGCGGCGACAATATCCGCCTGGGTGATAGAATCCTGCAACTCTCTGATTCGAAGGTCGGCCATCTTCTGGGGGCAGGCAATTCGTACTCCCTCGCGATCGCCGACCGTTTCACGCATGCGGTCAGCTAGTTGCTCCGCCTTGTGTGCACGGTCTTCACCGGGGATTTCCATTATTAAGGCCCCAGTAAGGGCTCTTCTCATGTTCATTTTGAAAATACTTATCTCTTTGATCTTGATTGCCTTTCTGAGGATAGTCATGATCTCACTGTAGTTCCCCTCTGGGTCAGTGATACCGCCGAGGTTTTAGGGGCCTTCCTCTTGGTGGGCTTTCCCTTTTTTCTGACTGTTTCCGCTTTTGTTTACCTCTACCACTAAGTGGTGGTCGAATTACATTCGCGGTTGCAGCTTTAGAGGGAGAGGTTTGCCTTATTTGGGTCTTTTTTTCTTTCCTTCCGACCACCTTGTTCCATGGGACAGGGGTGGTCAGAAAGGGGCCATATGTCTCGGGGTTCGTCGACTTTTTGTTGAAGGGCCCCGGGCCTAATGGTCCTCCGTCGGGGAGCGGAGTTCCACGGGGTTCCGCAACCTGGTGAGATTTATTTCCAGGTTTGTCACCAGGTATGAATACTGGTGGTGGAGGGGGATGAGAGGTCTTTGTGTTGTCACAGTCCCGGCTCTCTCCCTCCCTCTTCTTCTTCTTTGTAGCTTTCTTTTTACTGCCTTTGGGAGTGGTTTTACTGTTCTGGACTTTAGATTGAGATTGAAAGCGGATCTCAGCCTTAGTCTCTCTTCTTGTGGATAGTTCAATGCGGTTGCTTGGAAGAGAAGGTTGGGTTATCTCTCCTTATCCGCTTGCCACTTCAAAGTGCCGCAATATTCTTTCCCTCAGATCAGATACTATTTGCAGCTGTTGGCTGAAGGCTTCATATAGTATTGCACCCTCACCCTGCAGTCGAGAGTGAATGACTGGGGCAAGAGGTCGAGGAGATCCCTTTAATAGGGGTCCCTGGGCCTCTGCTGTACTCACGACTTGTGGTTCCGTCTCCATACAAGAGTCTCCAATAAAGGGGTTTAGAGATACACTTGTTGGAGGTGAACCTTTCTTCAACGAGGCGGTTTGTTGGGGGTGCTTCTGGTCTGGGAGTCTGTTTCTTCTCGCTGTCGGAGTCAGATAACACAACATTGCGTCTTCTCAGGTTTTTGTATCCCTTGCCTCCTTCCTTGGGGATAATTTCTTCCTTGGCAAGGCATACGCTCGGTTATTGAGCAAGCATTTTATTTGATTGTTGAGCTCTGCAATTTGACTCTTAAGCTCACCCATTTTTTTCTCTTTTTCGGCTTTGAGGAGTCTCAACTGTTGGCAAAGCTTTTCAGCTTCGTTATTGTTATGTGAGGACTGGTTTGATGTTGTCCTGTCGTGGAGAACAGCTGCAGCAGCCATTATGGATGCCACAGCGTTCTTTACTTCCCCTTTTATACTGCCCTTAGTATTTTTAGAGATGTGGACATTCTTATAAATTGCCATACAATGTTGTACCGTCTCCGACACCACATTCGGTGTTGGAGACTGGAGAAGTCTTTCTCTCTCTGCTCGCTCTTTCTTGCAGCCTCTCCCAGGCTTGCCTTTTCGGCATGGCGAGACTTCGGGCCCATTCCAACTCTCTTTGTTCTCGGGCCTCGTCCCTTGCCTGGGCCTTTGCCTCCTTTTTCTCCCGAGTTTCTTTACCCGTGGTAATTGGTCTTCCCCTGCATCTTTTCGGGGCGCTGACGTCCGATTGTTCGTCTTCGGAACCAGAGGCGTATAACGCATCGGACCCGGTCTTGCTTCCTCCGGGTTCGCCTACTATGCTGCTGGCCCGTGATCTAATTGGAGGCCACGGGACCTCGTTGCCCAGTGGGACAAGAATACCTGTGACGGTATTCCTTCTCCTTTTCCTCTCTTGACAACCATGAAAAACATGTTTACGGTCATATGGACATTTGCCATGTTTCTTGCCCAACTCCAGTTTTTTACTAACTGCTGCGCCAATTTCTGTACCGTCCTGAATGTTCGTGATAATTGGCCCGCCATCGGATGAGGTAGCTCTCAACACTTCGGAGTCTCTACCAGGTGCTTCCGGGACCTTAAAGGTTTCTGGAGCCTCATTTGCTCCGCTCGCAAATGATTCTGCGGCAAGTTCCGTCTCGATTTTTTGTTTTTTATAGGAATTCATGATGATAAATTATCCCACGCCTTGTTGCGGTTCCGTCCCCCACGGTATACTTTCACCGGCCGCAAAGCGGCCCAGAAAATCTGGAAGGACTCTACGACCGGGCCCCGAGTTCCCTCGGAGAGGGGACATATGGCTCGGGCCGGAGGAAAAAACATCTCCGGCACTGACCTCCAGCCCCTTACTCACCCATAGGGGGTTTTTACGCCCCTCATGGGCTTTCAGGGGTCCCACGCCTCCGACCTCGTGGGCACCGCAACGGATGGCGCCATCCGGGGACCCCACGGACGGTTGGGACTGGGTCGCCGCTCCCCGGCCCAGTCTTACCTGCCGTGGCGGCCAGCACACCGTGTTACGCCCCCTTCGAGCCACTCCTCGAAAGAGGCTCCGCCGGTGTACTGCTTCGGAAGGGGAAACGGTCACGGTACACCGGCGGCTTCTAACACACCGTCGGGCCCCACCTCGGAAACGTCCGAGCGGTCCCGACAGTCAGGCCGGCACCCACCTAATGTGAGACGCTGGTCCAGGACCAGCACCCACGTCCCCCCTTTTCCCCCGAGGGCACCTGTGTGGCGGACAAGTTCATCACACGGGGACCCTCACTATGGGACACTGGCCGGAGCCGGGACCCATCTCCCTCCTGAGGGACGCCGCGTGGTGGGAGCACACACGTGGAAACCCTCCATGCCAAGAAAACCCACGGGCGGGGAGCAGTCCTCCCCCAACGACGCCGTGCCACTGGGCGATTGCAGTCAGGACCGTCTACCCCTACTAGCGATTGGGTCCGCACTTTAGACCACCCCCAAGGAGGTGGGCGCAGTCCCTAAGGGAGTTGCTGGGCTCCCCTTATACCCTTAAGAAAGGTACTGTGCGCTCTTAGTTCCCTGTTTACCCCGGCGGTTCATCCAACTTGACCGAAGCCGTGTGGGTGTTTCTATAGGGTTTCGAGGTTAAGCTTCCTCACCACGACAATATGGTGCACGACGAGGAGGTGCACCCCTTGTAAAGCAGGGGGCCGATAGATGGCCCCATAGTGGTCTGGCCGCGCACACGGTGGTGCAGGCCGTGCCGTTTGACTGGACCGGGACATCCCCTTTGGCCCTAAACTCGCCCGGGCCCACCATCCTTTTTGGTGACACCCCTGGTCGACGCCTTTACCTCCGGTGTTCACCCTTGGAAGGTATCGATTTCGCGTGCGTCTTTCGGTTTTTAGAGTGGGCGAGACAAATTACCACTAGGCGAACTCCTGTATTGGCGGTCGGCCGCAACTTTCATGGTCCCCACCTTGACGAGGACCTTTCACGGGGCCCTGGTTTCGCAGAACCCCTCTTGGGTTCTACTACTAACAGGTTCTCGCTTCCAGTCCCCAATCCAGCAGGGCCCTTCCCCTTAGACGAGTTCCCAGGGAAGGAGTCGAGACGTACTAGCCCCAATGACAGTTGGCCCAGTAGGATTTTCTATACAACGGCGCACCAATTCAGTGCGCACCAGTTTCCTCTGATCAGGCACCAACCATTTCACAGGATGTTATCGCATTGTCGATGAACATCCTACCCCGAACACCTCCGTGTTTTATACACGGGGTAGGCGCACCTCTGTTCGAACCATGTGTAGCATCGGGACAGTAATGTTCTTTAACCCACATCGGGCTTTTTAACCCGTGTCCCCTCTACGTTTTTATACGTGGGGGAAGGCGGACCCCTGTGCGTACCGTGTATAGTATCGGGACTGCGGTCCTTCAACCTACATCGGGTGTCCTGTTAACTGATTCATCCTTTCGGCATTCCTATACAAGGGAAAGGGGACCCCTGTTGCGGTGTTTGGTGACTTTGGGACTTGAATCCAGCCAAAGATCCCACCATCACCCACCACTAAAACCCGAATCAGGGGGAAACGACCCCCTGATGCCTCGCCCTGCTGTCAAGCCAACAGGTCAAGGTTCTACCCGAAACCTGCATCGTAGGGTGACTATCTACCCTACAACGACCACGCGATGCCGGCAAAACCCGTCGCCCTCGAAGAGCTGGCGAATCCCCCGACACCAATATGGCCCGGAAGCAACGATCGTCCCAGGAGGCTCGTCGGCACCCGTAGGTTCGTCTCCCCCCCAAGAAGCCTTGCCTTGAATCGCTCGCTTCCCGTCTTGTTGGGATTAGCGACACGTAAGCCTCACTTCAGGATCGGGACTCATCGAGCCTTAAACCATAATTCCCTCACCATCCGATTGATTCTTCTGAAGAGGACTCCTCCGGAAGGGAGGACGCTCTTCAGGCGGGCACGCTAAGACCCTCGCGTAGTGTCTTCGTTACTCCTCGACCCCCGCCCAGCTACGCTTCGGCTTAAGGGCTTTCGCCCCCGACGTACTATGTGGCGTTCAGCATCATTTCCGCCGCGACCGTCGCGCTTGTAGCACCGATTCGTACGCGTCCGACACCCAGGTATGCATGCCGGTGCTATGCATCCTACCCGAGCCGAGGTCCAAGAGGAAATCCGGCTATCGGTGCGCTCTTAGCTATCCTTCCACTCCGGTTTCCCGGGGCTTCGGAACAGAGCGAGATTGAACAACAAGATTATACTGACACCTTTACCTCTCAGATGCGCTCTTCTGACGGCATCGGTTCCCGTGGCCGATGAGTTTGCAATGCGCTTTTTATTTTTTGTTTAACCCCTGCGGAGTGATTGGACGAAAGATGTCCTCAGTTTCAATCGCAACAGCTCATTGGTTTGTTACTTTTTGCTTCGGGCCAGGCGTACCCCAGAAATAGACATATAGTTCGCGCGTCTCATTTGTATCAGATACGCTTGGCGTATCTGTAGCAGTGAGAGGTCGTTGACGGTGACGGCATTCGTCAATTTTTTAGAACAGTTATTCATCAACTCCTGACATTTGGCTAAGGTATAGCGCCTCCTTTCTGCTCTGTTAGGAGGCCTTTGCTTCGTCCTCCTTCTTTTGCGCAACTTAGAGCTTCTGTTTGCTTTATCACTTACGGGCTTTTCCACATTGGTCAACTTACCCGCTAGAATGTCACATATCGAATTAATTTCATTGTGATTGCGTTTCACTATCAGTTATTTCGACCAGTTTTTTCGTTAAGACTGCCCATTTGTCTGGGACGTCAAACTAACCTGATTTGTGAGGCAATTTTAATTCTCCAGTTTGCTTTTTCCAACAGTGTCTGCATCGCAGTTGTCCCTTGCTCAAAAGAATCGACTGCTGCAGCATCCAAATTCTTCTGCGTTCCTTCTATTTCTGCCGAGTTTGCAGAGTTTTACTCGATCTGCGGGGTCGGAGTGCTTGATAGTCTCAAGCAGCGCTTTGCGTTGTTAATTTGGCGGTTTGTTTTGCCTGGAAAGAATTCTATCAATTTAATGTTGATGTTCTTTTCGCCACTGAATTCTGTATTTAACCGATCTAGCAGCGCCATTTTTTCCGCCGTCGATACTGTAAGTTTTCTGCCGCCCTTTACGTTTAGCTTTTCGGCTATGGCAACTCTTTTAGCGTTTCTTGTTCTTGGATGAGCGTGCCGTTCATGTGGTGACAGGCCGATCTTGGTGTCAAAAGTCATTGGACAATCATTGCACTTATATGCCGCAGGCTGACAGGCAGTCTTACCTTTGCATTTTGGATAATAACACTGCCAAGAGTGGATCGTTGGAAAGGTTCTTTCGTAACGCTTGCACACCCAACTTTTTTTTTAACGTCTAGAAAATGCTTTACGCATCTTCCGAGGAGCGGGAACTCTCCGGGATATGTGGGACTCCTCCTATAGATGGGGTATACCCACTAAAAACCAGACGTTGGTTCTCATCCTTGCGGGTGAAATGGGTGGGCCCTGGGTTTGCGCTAGTATTCTACCAGGACCCACCCCGGCAATTCCCCCCTGGTGTTCGGAGGGAATTTCCTTCCCTTGGTGCGCCATTGAGAGTTATCTCAATGACGCACCAATTGGCGGCGTTGCGGAACCACACACAACGCTGCCCCTGCCTGGAGTCAAGGTGCAATGGAGGAGTAGGTGTTCCCGCACCTACTCCTCCCTTGACCCCCGAGAGGAGTAGGAGAATTCCCACCCCTCTCACTTTGATTGTACGATTTGACGGTCGGGTTGGAGCGAGGAGGGCATTAAGCCCCCCGAGTTCAACTGTCCCGGTCAGATGTTCGGGGGGGGGGGAAAGGGAGTATTGGGGCAGGCTAAGCCTGGATCCCTTCACCCTGACCCCCCTTGGGACCGCATCCGGCATCCCTTTTAGCTCGTTTTGGCCTTGTGCCAAAACAAGTCCTGACTGGAGGCGAGCCCTCAGTGACTACCGCCATCACATTCCCACCAGGAGAGGAGCACAGCGCTCCCTCTCCGAGAATGTGACCGTGGTCACCTCCATTGTCCCTGCACAAGGGACAGCATCTTGCATCCCTGCATTCTGTGTCCAAGGGACCCACACCTGTAACACAGGTGTCCCCTGGACACATTCGAGGCAAAACCTACATGCCCCAAAACGAGACATTTGAAACACCTGGGGATCCAGGTGTTTCCCATCCTATGTCAGGCACGGGCGCCCCCGCTCCTTCTCGTGAGAGCTGAGGGAGCGGTCCTGTTCTCACAGGGCTCCGCCCCCACTCTTAGGAGAGGGAGGGATGGCTTTATCACTATTCCCTCCTCTCTTTCTCTTTCTCTTCTTGGGGCTCACTGAACCTCCGCCTTTAACGAAGACCCAGGAGCCCCCTTCCACACCGCCTCCTCCCACAGCCACCTGTGGGCAAAGGGAGTGTTTTGCCAGCTGGTGTGGCGACTCCCACCTCCAGTTGGGCCTCCTTCCTGATGAAGGCGCCGATTCTCTTCTAGTCAACTGGGAGGAGAACCGACGCCCCCTGCCGTGTTGCCTTGTTATTTTCACCGGAGATCTCCCCCGGCGAGGGCAACTTTGTGGAGGCTATCTCCTCCACCTCCATTACCTCGATGTTCGATGTGAACCCCATCATTTCCACCTCCGCCACCGTCGGGAAAAAACACACTCCCTCCGACGCGGAGGTGGTCTACACTTCCTTATCTGCGACCTCAGCTGGGGAGGTCTGCGACACTTCGTCGCAAGGTTCCCTTTTCAGCTGAGTCGCCATCTGCCTAGTCGGAGGTGAGGCCTGGACCTCCACCTCTTTTTTAACGGTTCTCTCGCCTACCGCCATGTCAGCCATGAGAAGAGCCGCTGTCGAAAAAGATCTAAACCTTTGAACGACTCTTCTCCCCTCAGCGGCCATCGCCGTATAGCACTCCTCTAAGGATGTGCTTTATCCGTCCAGGATGATTGCCGCAGTGTGGAGGTGTTCCAACATCTGGAGACAACGTTCCCGATCACCGCGGCAATCACCCATTCTTTCCCCAGCCCGGTCGACAAGAGCCCTGGCTTTGCCGACCGAGGACTGGAACTCCTCTCCCTTCGCCAGATCCCTTGCCTCGTCCAATGCCTTGGCAAAGGACTCCAGCGACGTTACGGCGGACGCCATTTCCCCTAGGGAACCCGCCGTCAAATCCATAGGTGGCCCATCGCTTGATGATGACCCGAAGAGAGCTGGGACAATACTCTCTCCGTGCCGTTGCTCGGTATCCGATCCCGAGCATGTCTTTCGATTTTGCTTCGGCATCCATCATCTTCGACGTACTCTTAGCACCCTTTGGGATCACCCGGGGGTTGTGGATCTTAAGACTCGACAACCACATCGGGATCTCCCTCCAGGTGAGCCCCCTCCACCACATCAAGGTGATGCGTCGTCAGAGGGGTTGCACATCCAACTTAACCTTGCAACCGACAGGTGGTCGCAGCCCGGATTGACGGAAATCGCCGAGAGATCCAGATCCAGAGACATAACAGGGATGAACAACGAACCTGTAAACAAAAAAGAAGATTGTAAATAGTGCAAATAATAGCGAGTTAAAAAAATAAGCGAATAAATAAAAAAGAAAAATAAAGATACAAATAAAACTTAATTATAAATGCACGCAAATTAAAAGAAACACGAAAATTTTATTTTATACAAAAAACGAATAAAGCGTTAAAATTTAAGCACGAGGAATAATTTTAAGTTTATTGCGAAATAAAGAAAACTGCGAATTAAGTTTTATTTGATAAGAAATAGTTATTTTGATTAACGCAGGTAAAATAAAAAAGCGTAAAGATTTATGTTAATGCGCAAACAATAAAATGTATAATAAAAGCTAATTTAATCAAACAAAGCGCAAATGAGGTTGTGACCGGATCAGCATCGCCACTAAATGAGAAATGGGACTCACCAGTCAGCAGACCGCAGCGCTTTCGCCTCTTGTTAACGGTCGCCAGGTATTTTTACCTCAATAATACCAAGGTCGGTCGGGGTTGTCTCCTGGTATTTTTCTTTCGTTTCCTCGACGAAATATTCCAATGCTACTATTAATTAATATCCCCTTCTCTTTCAGGTCATCGATGGATTCCGGATCATAACCATGGATAGATACGCTACTCCTAGAATTTGCCTTTTCACGTTCAGCAGGATCAACGATATTGGACCAAGGATTGGAATAATCAAGATATACACAGGTAAGTAAACTTTTTTCACTGTTTTGATAATTCACAAAATATTTGTTTATTCACAATAAGGTTATGATATAGTATTTACACTGTTCACCGTTCGTTTACACAATTTAACCCACGTTCGCGTTTCTTTTACAAACTTGTTAGAATTATCGATGTCACTTACGACCTACACGGTTATTAAACTCGCGTATAATAGTTTTAGTTCGCGTGTGTGTTTTTACATCTATCAATTCGGTTTGACGCTTCACGGTTAACAATTGCTTATACGTTCCGGTTATTTGAGCGTTCGCGTTCCGCGATGGTATGGGGAGTTTGATCCTCGGTTGAGCATAGCTTCCGCCCGAGCCTGCCATACGACTCCTCACCACGCTGCGCCTCTGCCTTTATACTCTGCTGGCGGCGGTCCATCCCCACTGCGGTATCGCTGGCCAACTTGCGTCGATCCTTCGTGCGGGCCAATTCGCGTGCTCGGTACAACAGCGGCACTCTCCTGGGTACACGTTTCGGTGTTGGGTTGTACGGACTTGTCGATTATCTTACAACTAACTTATTAATTAATCTATGTACGCTCGCTAATCCGTTATTTACATACGTCTTGAATTATCTACAATAAAAACAAAAATGTTATTATTACCTATCCTTATGTTTAATTTTTTTAAAATAAAATATATTAATGTCTATTATCGGATATATTTTTCTTTCATTCATTTATAGACTATATAATGTTTCAAATAAAAATAAAATAAAATCCTTTATTTTTATTTTTTTTTAATACCGATTCTACCGTTCTGGTTTTGTTTACTTTAATCTGATAAATGCATTTCATTGATTTTTATTTGTCCGAAACACTTTTATATGCTTGATATTTCATATCTGTATCTTTTTATAATTTTGTAATTTATTTTATCAATGAAATACGTTATTCTGATTGATTATTTGTCTTTAAAATAATTGTAACTTCGATCATTATAAATTAATTAATTAACTTGAATTATTTCATGATTTAACGTTCAATTATATTTGAATATTACTTTAGTTATAAAATAATATCTCTTATTTTGTTCTTACTGTAAATTAATTTTCTTCCTCTCATTCAGGATGAATTTCCGGATCTGTCCTTTTATTCTATTCAAGTTAATTATAACTCTTAGCCTATATTTCGTTGTTACAACTAAATTTCATTTTGGCGAATTTTACAAACTGAAAATTAATGAGTCTCAAACTTTAATTTTATAATATTATTTGTTATGTTATTTTACTTCGAACTTAATCAATATATTTTCGAGATCGTGATTATTTTTATTAAATAGTAAACGGGTATTAAAAATATTTTATTGAATAACTTAAAATTTATTATCATGCATTATTAATAAAAACAATTTTTTATTCATCGTGCAAATTTGATCTTTTTTAGCGTAAACTAAAGCTCTTACTTGGTTCATGTCTAAGTTGTCTCAACGATAAATTAAATATATTTTCTTTATTATTCATTATTAACTTATTTTTCGCTTGCGCTCGCATTTTCGTTATTTTTTTCGCTATTACAATAAAATGATTTTATATTGTTTTTATCTTTTAAACCTATGCTTAACTCTAAGTTTTATTTGTAATCCTACTTTTATTTTTTGAGTTTTTGTTTATTTTCTAGACTCGCTTCTATATACATTATTTACAATCTTCTTCCCATTTACAGGTTTGTTGTTCATTCCTGTTGCATTTCTGGATCTGGGTCTCTCGACGTCAATCCGGGCTGCATCGACCTGTCGGTTGCAAGGTTAAGTTATTTTACGTTATTAAAAATCACTTATCAACGCAAACGTTGAAAAATTAATCAAGATCAATTGAGTCACAATCAGGAGAAAAGAATAAACGGTAAGTTATCATATGAAGTTTATTTGTTCATTATTAAAATAATATTTGGAAAAACATAATAAACCAGGAAAATTCAATTGACCTTAATTGATGATTAAATAAAAGCAACAAATATAATATGATAAATAAAATTAAGATCAATGGCATCACTCATACTTATTCAATGAAAAAAAAAATAATAAAAAGTAAATGATTAAGTTACAGAAATAAATAAAGAATAAACATTATCAAATAAAAAAAAACTTTCAGTTTTAGAATAATTAATTTCTAAGTTTATTAGATTACTTCGTTAAACTGATTAGCTGATATTGGTCAAAGCTAAAGTATTTTATATATTAAAGCATAATGCAAGAAACGGATTTCAATGATAAAAAGAACTAAAACAAGGTATGATGCAGATATAAAAAATCCACGGGATGGAAATGTTTGGGAAAAACAGAAGTTATTGAAATGCATTTCTCACATTAAAAGAAAAAGAATAATCCCAAAAGATTAAAGGTTATTTGTTTTGAAACATTGAACATTTATTTTGTTACGATACTATGTAAACATTGTCAATAAGATATAACTGAGATTAACTAATGACATAAAATATTTTATTTAAGAAAATAAGCGATAGGTTATATCAAATAAAACATTTAGTTTTGAATATTGAAAGCAATTATGTTTTAGTAATGATTATGTACGATAAATAATATATTCCAGATTAATTAATAATATATTTTACGTAAAATGGATATATACAACATATTTATTTTATTAATTAGGCTTAAGTGTAAATATGTTGACATTATGAATAGCGAAATAAATAAAGTTATACAGTAGTTAAGATAGATGATAAGATTTGACGCCCTGACGAAGCGCGCGGATTGGACCGCAGTAGCGCCCAACGCCGACTGGCCAGCGACGCCGTGAAGGGGATAGACGACTACCTCGCCGGGTATATAAGCAGCGGTCCCAGACGACTCGAGAGCAGGCTCGGGCGGAAGCTATGCTCGACCGAAAAGAGAAATCCCCCATACCATCGCGAAACGCGATCGCTCAAATACCGAAACGCGTTAACAATAATCACTTGTAAAGCGTCGAACCGAATTACTAAAAACTATAAAACGTATTAACACACACGCAAACCATAATTAGTACACGCGAGTTTGTAAGCCGTGTAGATCGTAAGTGACGTCGATAATTATAGATAGACTGTACGAGATATAATTCGTGACAGGAACGATTCTTAGAGGTTCATGAAATAAACGCGAACGTGATAAAATTGTAACACGTATGGTAAACAGTGTAAATATTGATCTGAAATACCTAATGTGAATAAAAAGATCATTTTTATTTGTGTATTTACCAGAACAGTAAATTTATTTTACTTACCTATGTATATCTTGATTATTCCAATCCTTGGTCTAATAACGTTGATCCTGTTGAACGCGAAAGGTAAATCCTAGGAATAGCGTATCCATCCACAGTGATGATTGGAAATCTAACGATGACCTGAAACAAAAAAGGGGAAAATTAGTTAAGGAAACAACCAATGTGAACCTGGCGCCCAACTTTATGAAAAAAAAATTAATAATATAGTTCGTTTGTACCTGTTTGTACCACAATTTATTTCGTTTGTACCTCGAAGGATTCGGAAATAAAAAATAATCAAAAAATGGCCAGCGCTCGACTTTAAGATATTTTAATTTCATTAATGCCATTCGATAGAGAATCGTTTGTACCTGTTTGTACCTCTTTTCAATTCGTTTGTATCTCAACCGGTTCGGAAATACGGCCATTTTTAGTTTTAGAGTAACGCTATACCGGTATTTCCGCTATTTTTTTAGATATCGCGAAACGGCCAACGGGATAAAGAATCGTTTGTACCTCAATCGGTTCGGAAATACGGCCAATTTTAGTTTTAGAGTAACGCTATATCTGTATTTCCGCTATTTTTTTTAGATATCGCGAAACGGCCAACGAGGTTCGATAAAGAATCGTTTGTACCTCTTTTCAAATCGTTTGTACCTCAATCGGTTCGGAAATACGGCCATTTTTAGTTTTAGAGTAACGCTATACCGATATTTCCGCTATTTTTTTAGATATCGCGAAATGACCAACGGGATTCGAAAGAGAATCGTTTGTACCTGTTTATACCTCTTTTCATTTCGTTTGTACCTCAACCGGTTCGGAAATACAGCGTTTTTCAAGTTTTGAAATTAACGCTAAACCCGTATTTCCGCTATTTTTGTAGATATTGCGAAACGGCTAACGGGGTTCGGTAGAGAATCGTTTGTACCTGTTTATACCTCTTTTCATTTCGTTTGTACCTCAACCGGTTCGGAAATACAGCGTTTTTCAAGTTTTGAAATTAACGCTAAACCCATATTTCCGCTATTTTTGTAGATATCGCGAAATGGCCAACGGGGTTCGATAGAGAATCGTTTGTACTTCTTTTCAAATCGTTTGTATCTCAACTGGTTCGGAAATACGACCATTTTTAGTTTTAGAGTTAATGCTAAACCGGTATTTCCGCTATTTTTTTAGATATCGCGAAACGGCCAACGGGGTTCGATAAAGAATCGTTTGTAGCAGTACCTAACTGCGTAGCAGTAGGATGGGTCTTCTCGCCGCGCGCTTGTACTCGCCCGGATTTGTCAATAATCTTTGTTAATTATTACGAAGATCACAAAATGGTAGACGACTTCTATATTTAGTTTGGCCTGTTTTATTTGCCCTAGAGAGATGGAGCGTTTATTACCGGACAGCCTGAATATACATATATATCATTTATATATATTATTGACTTATAAGCTTATAATTTATACATATAATTAATCTTAATTTATTATATAATATCAATGACTCTCTTAAAACAAAAAGACATCTATATTTTTAACATTTTTTTTATTTCAATATTTTGTTTTATAAGTTATATGTAATATGATATAATATAAAGTAATCTATATATGTATATATGTAACAAATAAAAGAATAAAAATAAAAATAAAAATGTAAAAAAATAAAAAAACATAACTGATAATAAAATATTTAAAAAATTGACTAAAATATTTCATAACTAAATGAATAATTAGTAATTAAAAAAAAAATTTACACATATATATATTAAAAGAATAAAAATAAAAATAAAAATATAGAAAAATAAAAAACATAACTTATAATAAAATACTTAAACAATTTTCTAACTTATAAAACATTTTTAAAAACTAAATGATTAACTAAAAATTGACAAAAAATTTACATATTTATGTAAATATAACTTAAATAATTTCTTTCGTCTCCTCTTCGTTCTCGTCCTCGTTCTTGTCCTCGTCCTTGTCCTCGTCCTCGTTTTCTTCGATAATTACGGCCGGCTCTCGCCCATCGTTGTGGTTGATCTGCCAAAAGTAATAGTAACATATAATTAATATAGTAATAAAAATAATAATATTGTATAATAACAAGAAGAATTAAAAGAAAATAAGAAAATATATAATAATGTAATAACAAAACAAATAGTTACTATTTATTGTCTCACACAATATACACATATTTTACTTGCCTTGCTGATTTTGTGATAATTCTTGATCTTGTTCTATTTTATTAGGTAGCTCATTTTCTTGTTGTGTCTTGTCTTGTCTTTTGTTGTATTTTGTCTTATACTCTTGTAATTATTTTTCTAGTTGTATTATTTTTTCTTTTAAGTCATTGTTCGTCGCTTCTGCGATCTCTAGATTGGACAACTGTCCTTCTAAATCTATGTGCATTGTATCGTCTTCTGTGAAATAAATATATTAATGAAAAAATATTAAAAATGTTATAGATACAAATAAAAAGTGTATGTACTATATTATTATTTGTCTTTTTTATTTTACATTATTATAGTTATAATTATAATGTATATTAAACACAACACTAGACAAGTGTGCAAACGAAGACAAAGACGATCCGACATTTAATATATACATATTTTATGTATTGCGTTTAAACGCGAAGCCGATTTTGCTTTACTTTCCGTTTAGGTTAGGTGGAGAGCGTTTAACGGATGCTGGATAAACAAAAGATAACGCGCTTAACGCGGTGATTGTTTTGTTTCACTTTCTATTTACATCTTGGGGAGACAATGCACAAGTATATACAGTATTAACAGAGAACAAAAGAGATTAGAAACAGTAAAAAGGCGATCGCCAAGAATCAGCAAAACTCGTGACTTTTGTAACATATGTAAAGGCAAATCTCATTTATGTTTAAAATGTTTCAATAATGATATATGAATTACAAAATTTATTTTTTTCTTTAAGTTTGATACTGTCGGTCCCTAAGAACCGATGTCGCTTAAACGGAAAATTCAACGTCGTTTCTCAGAAGTCGACGTGGCGTTTAACCTATTATTTAGATATAGTAATTTATTATATGATAACTTGAATATAATAAAGATATTAAACTTCATAAATAAATAAGTACTTACATTGGTTCGATGCCATTATAAAAAGTATTTTTTTCGCTTATTATGCACTTGTATTGCGCACTTGTATTGCACACTTTTATGATGAACCGCAGATGAGTCCGCAAATGATGACGCATGAATTATATAATATATAGGTGCTTTCAAAGAAGCTATATTACGGACTAAGGAAGAAGGAGACTAAGCATAAACTGTAGCAGTGATACATGTCCGCGCTAGGGGAGGCCGCCATGTTACTTTCTCAGTATCTATAATAACGTACGTTTATGCTCAGTCCCCCCCCCCCTTCCTTATTCCGTGATGTAGCTTCCTTGAAAGCACCTATATATTATATAATTCATGCGTCATCATTGCTTAGTTCGTGGAAATAACGCATATTTCTGTATCTGTTCTGCATAGATGTCGCAACGGTTCAAAGTCGGTATATTTTCTGCCAATTACAAAAAGGCGCTAATCGCCGTTGGCGCTTCTTTCTTCTGATATAGTTGTATGTCTATTGTCAAGTGATTGATGAAAGTAGAGGTTAACCTTTTATGTGTTAATTTTCTTTTGTTATACGCAATTTTTCTTCTAGTAATAATTACATTATAAATATCAACATAATATTTATGTTATAAGTAAATTATTAATACATGTGTATGTATTCTTAAATTATTATTGCATCTGCAAGATAATTCGTATATACATGTATCTTCACTGACAACATGATTCATTGAAAAATAGCAAAAATTATAAGTATTAAATATTTATCAAATATATTGTTTAGTTATTGTTTACTTTGTTAATAAAAATTTAATGAATATAATTGAATATCCCTATATATAATACAATTCTTACTAATTCTTGCCCTATCTCTCCCTATATATGTATATATATATATATATAATGTTCTATTTTCCAATAATTGAAGTTATTCATAAAAATGCATTATGTGAATTATTTTATATATGCATTTAATGATTTAAGAACATATGCATTACCTAATACAAAGATAGAGTTCAAAATTATTAATTTAATTTAAATATTTTATTTTTATAAAAATGCATTATGTGAATTATTTTATATATGCATTTAATGATTTAAGAACATATGCATTACCTAATACAAAGATAGAGTTCAAAATTATTAATTTAATTTAAATATTTTAGGAAGTTTTCTTATTAAGGCGTTATACGCTTTGTTTGATAATCTTTGTGAAAAGTTTATTCAGGTAATCATTATTTTTTTACATTATTACATTCAAATAGTATTTATTTATTATAAACTATCATGAGTGTATATATATATATATATATATATATATATATATATATATATATACTCATGATAGTTTATAATAAATAAATACTATTTTATATATATATATATATATATACTCATGATAGTTTATAATAAATAAATACTATTTGAATGTAATAATGTAAAAAAATAATGATTACCTGAATAAACTTTTCACAAAGATTATCAAACAAAGCGTATAACGCCTTAATAAGAAAACTTCCTAAAATATTTAAATTAAATTAATAATTTTGAACCTTATCTTTGTATTAGGTAATGCATATGTTCTTAAATCATTAAATGCATATATAAAATAACTCACATAATGCATTTTTATAAATAACTTCAATTATTGGAAAATAGAACATTATATATATATATATATATATATATATATATATATATATATATACATATAATGTGTATATATATATATATATATACATATATAGGGAAAGATAGGGCAAGAATTAGTAAGAATAGTATTTATTTATTATATATATATATAACATTATATATATATATATATATATATAAATAGTATTGATTTATTATAAACTATCATGAGTATATATATATATATATATATATATATATATATATACTCATGATAGTTTATAATAAATAAATACTATTTTAATGTAATAATGTAAAAAAATAATGATTACCTGAATAAACTTTTCACAAAGATTATCAAACAAAGTGTATAATGACACGCCTTATGTTATCTGGATATTTAATTAATAACATTTTAGTAAATATACTTACATACAATTAAAAGAATTAAATAAATAAACATGTATACATATATATCTTGCTATTTTTCAATGAACTAAGTTATTCATAAAAGTGCATGTATTATTGTCTTGCATATACATGTGTCCTATAATTTGCGAACCACCCGTCAGGTGCAGGTAGAGTAGGTTAAACTGAGTAAAAAAGTTATCTACCATTTTGCAATTTTTGCAATAGTTAATGAGATATTAATTATAAGAGTGACTCTTCAGGTTGTCAATGTAGAGCGTTCCTCCCACCGCTTCGTCGGCGCGCCTAGTAGCAAGTAACAGTGGGAGACTTCTTCGTGCCGCGCGCTCCTGCCGGGCGCCGATTGACTGATCTCTTATAATTAATATCTCATTAAGTATTGCGAAAATTGCAAATTGGTAGATAACTTTTTTACTCAGTTTAACCTACTCTACCTGCACCTGACGGGTGGTTCGCGAATTATGAGACACCCTGTATAAATAAGTTATTAATAAGAAAATTCTATTATAATTTTTATAGATAAGTGTGTCTAACAAAAAAGACGGTGGTAAGAATACAATTAAATTTTAATTTAAATTTTTTAATTAAATTTTTAATTGATTTAGATTAAAAAATTAATTTTATTCTTTTATTTTAATTTTACTTTTTTATTTTATTTTAATTTTATTATTGTTTTTATTTAATTTTAATTTTATTTTAATTTTATTTTAATTTTAGCTTTATTTTAGTTTTATTTAGTTATATTAATTAATTTTTTATTCATATAATACAAGGCTGTGTGCCTGTAAAAAGTGGCTGCTGTGCGCCTGTAAAAGTGGCTGCTGTGCGCCAATACAAGGCTGCTGTGCACCTATAAAAGTTGGCTGCTGTGCGCCGATACAAGGCTGCTGTGCGCCTATAAAAGTTGGCTGCTGTGCACCGATACAAGGCTGCTGTGCGCCGATACAAGGCTGCTGTGCGCCTTCCAAAAAACAATTACTGTGTACTTATATAAAGTTGTTGAGTATTTATAAAAGATAATAGCCTACGAATAAAAATTTATTTGTCGCTTTAAAGTTTATTAACTTATTTTTAACTTTTTTATGAAAGTTTAGAAAATTGAAAAATATAAACTTACAAGATGCCACGTCAACCAAAAAAAAATGTTGACGAAATTTTCAAGTCAATAGAAGATTTGAATTTTTTTGACGCTAAAGGTCAGATTCTCGGACTGTCTCATCCAATTTGGAAAAATGCAGAAAATATTATGAATAAAGAACTTTCTGCAAAATATTTATATTTATATTTGTCGCAAAATAGGAATGGAATTCTGGAACGGTTCCGTAAAAAATTTAATATTTTAACTGAAGATATATCACTGAAATCGATTAACTCATCTAATATAAATCAATCAAATGATTCGAATTGGTCAGTATCTAGTTCAGGTGCTCTCAAACCATGGCGCACTATTTTATATTTAGACAGAAAAACGTGACACACAATTTCTGAATGCGAATTATCCAATAATACTGATAAATATACATCATTAAAACCAGGATGGACAAATATTATTTATAACGAAATTTGGAACAATTAAAAATACCATGTTGTTTTGCTTTTAAGACTGGGAGAGTTAATCGTAATCCAGGAGAAATATTTTTAAAAATAAAAGGAAAATGTACGAAATGTGGTGCATCTTTCAATGCGTACAGTATGCATGAGCCAAGTGATACAGATTCAAAAATGGAAATCCACGTTTCTACTTATGATACTAGAGAAATCGTACATAAGAAAAAACGACAATTGCGAAAAATCGAAAGAAGCAATATAGTGAAGGATTTACGTGCGACATCTGCATATGATTGGAGGAGAGAAAAGGCAAATGAGATAATGACATTTGGTGATATAGAGCCAGCGCATTTGTATAGTGAATCTGTGTTGCGAAAAGCAAAACAATTAGATAACGATGAAAAGTTAGGACTTAATAAAATATCCGATCCTATTACATCTGTTCTGCAACTAAAGTATAAACCCGAATTTTCATCAGCCATACGTGAGATCAGTTTGGATAAATTTTTTGTAATTTATTTCAGTCCAGAACAATTATTCTTGTACCAACAATTTCATCGGTATGCAGAGAAAACAGACATGTTAAGTATCGATGCAACAGGATCGTTAATAAAAAATATTAAAAAACTTGATGAATCCACCAATTTTGTATTTTTATATCAAGCTGTCCTTTTAAGTCAAAAATTTTACCTGTTCTTCAAATGATCTCCGAAAAACATGATACAAATATTTTGACGTATTGGTTACGAGAATGGCTGCGATCTGGTGCACCTTGCCCAAAAGAAGTTGTAACAGATTATTCATTTGCACATTTAAATGCGGTTGCTTTTTCATTCAATAACTGTGATTTAAGTACATATGTTGAAAATTGTATGAGAATATTACAAAATAATGATTGGACAAATGCTCCCAAATGTATTCTTCGGATCGATATAGCTCATTTGATAAAATTAGTCTGTCGTTGGAAATGTTTTAAAGATGAACATGCGCGTATTAAAGATTTTTTTGTTAGGTGCGTTGGTATTTTAAGCAACACTACAACAACGCTAGAACATTTTCAACGAATTTGTCTGGATGTCTTAATAGTTGCCCTTTCAGAAACAGAAGACATTTCTATCAATGATAAAATGTTTTAACGCGCAACAACGATTATTAAAAATGATTAAAACACAAAATTTTGAATATTATGAAAGTGATATAGACGATTATTTGGATGAAGTTCCTGACACTGAATCTACTAAATGTATAAGTAATTTTCTCCACAACATCGAGAAAAATAGTAAACAAGTAACTTCCGGAGATAGACCAAACCCATATTGTCATAATTTTGGTGTCAATTTACTTAGAGTTTCTAAAGAATTTCCATTATGGACAGCTACAATGACATCAAATGGAACGAGTTATGTAGTATCCTCAGCTAGAAGCGAAGAGTATTTTAATTAAATAAAAAATTTAATTTTTAAGGGCACAAAAAATATACGTGTAGACAAATTTTTAATATCGCATATATTCTCTCGCCGGTACTATGAAAATTTTACATGCTGATGAAACAGTTCCAGTAAAAATATCCAATGAAAAAGCTGAAATTTTGTATGTTACAAATTCAGATGAACCTATCTAGATATTAGATGAATGCTTACTGAAAAATCCTGATAGTCCTCAAATATTATCACAAACTCCACCACACATTCATAATACATCTAAAGAATACGTGACAACTGTAGAGCCAATCGAAACAAATATTTTAAATGAAGTAGAGACTTGGAAAGGTCGGAAAAATAAACAACTTAAACGTGGCAAATATTTAAGAGCATGTCCCGATGTGGAGAGTATCCATAAAAAGCCTCACGTAACATCAAAAATTCCAATTTTACAAAACGGTAATAATGTACGTCCTCAAAGTATTTCAGGACAATATTTAATGGTGAAAAATACGTGTGCATTTGATTCTGTAATAGTCTTTATTAGTAGGTTACCGTGACTGGACATCTTATTATGATTATGTTAATACTCACGTCAGTGATGATGATACATACAGTAATGACGTATTAAAATTTATAGCAATTGTATCTACATTTGTACATCACAAAGAGTCTACAAAGAAAGAGGGCTAATTTTAAGTAACATTTTCCAGCCAATAAGTGGCACGATTAACTGCGCGTGTAACGTAAGTGACTTAGTGACTAAACTTTTAATGCAAAATGTATTATCTTTTGAAATGTTACAGCAATGCTCAACTTGTGAGAGGATGCATAAAGAAAATATCACAATTATTGAAATAAATACAAAACCAATGTATAAATATGGTATGCGTGGTTTGGAAAAAGCTCTCGATGAAAAAATTGAAACAGTAAATAAAAAATGTAGACGATGCGTCAATGATAACTTATTTATAAATATTACGACAGGGATGCAACTTTTTATAGATGTTAAATGCTTACAGTAGACTGAATTCGCCGAAAGGCTCGGATATAGTGATTGATCCGGTATGTTTATTCTTTCCAAGATACCAGTGGATATTTAATTTTGTAATAGGATATTCAAATTTGAATATAAATTAATTGCAGCAATAGAATACATTGGTGGCACTAACAAATGTGAAATAGGACATTATGTTGCACATTGTCGTCGAATATCAGGAAATTGGGAAATATATGATGATTTGAGTAAAAACAAAACTTCAATATCAACATCAACCAGAACAGTTTTACAGAAAAAAAAAATCTAATTTTTATAAAACAATAAATTAAACTACTTAACATTTTTTCATGTCTTATTTAATTATTACAACATATATTCACTATTAACTATTATATTATTAACCAGTGAATTATATATATATATGTAAATTAAGTATATTTATTAGATGTAGAAATATAAATAAAATTTATAATATATAAGATATATAAAATATAAAATATAATATAAATATAATATATATAAATATAAAAGACATAGATATAGTTATATAACATATATTAATTATAGTTTTATAGTTGTAAAAAATATTACTATTACTATTAAATAATGCAATAAATAATTATTTTATAAAATATGTATTTACATAATTTTATAGTGAATTTTATTATACATAATTTATTATATAAAATAAATTTAAAAAGTCTATTAATAAAATAATATATTTTTATAAGATATGCCTTTATTTTACCTTAATATCAGGTATAAACGATTCTCTATCGAACCCCGTTGGCCATTTCGCGATATGTAAAAAAATAGCGGAAATACCGGTATAGCGTTACTCTAAAACTAAAAATGGTCGTATTTCCGAACCGGTTGAGATACAAACGATTTAAAAAGAGGTACAAACAGGTACAAACGATTCTCTATCGAACCCCGTTGGCCGTTTCGCGATATCTAAAAAAATAGTGGAAATACCGGTATAGCGTTGTAATGTTCCGCCTTTCTCGACGTCTCGGACAAGCTCGTCGGTTCCAGGATTCGGGAGAAGGACGGGCACGGCTAGTGATAGACTCCTCTCTCTTGTATCTCTTAGTCGAGTTTATTATGCTCGTACATGTATTCGTGGATAACGGTATTTACAATGGGAAGATATGTACACGGGGCGGTATGTACACGTTGGGCCGTCGGTGTGAGCCCTGACGGCGCGGGCTCGGTGGTGGCGTCCGGGAGTCGGACGGCTCGGCGATTCGGTCGGTGGCGTGCGTCGCGGTGGTGGACGTCTTGACGGTTCGGTCGGAGACGTCCTGGTGGCGGACGACTTGACGGTTCGGTCCGTGGCGTCCTGGCGGCAGACGGCTCGCTCTCTCTCTCTCTCTCTCTCTCTCTCTCTCTCTCTCTCTCTCTCTCTGTCGCCCGGAGACGGGCGGGTCAGTGGTTGTCGTTCGGAAACGGACGGATGTCAACGTTATTCGCCCGGAGACGGGCGGTTTGCGTGTTGTCGCCCGGAAACGGACGGTTCCAATCTCGTGCACGGGGCCGGAGGCCGGGGACGCCCGGTCGGTTCAACGAGAACGCTCGTCGTGATAGAGGATAATCGCTGGTGTCTGGAGTCTCGAGAGAACTCTCTCGAGGAAGGATCAGGACAGGACTAGGTGCTGGCTCTCTGGCTGCTGAGCCGGCTTGTATATTCGCTGGCCGGCCTCCCACTCTCGGTTCTGAGCAGAGTAGGGAGACGATCAAGTGGGGAGACCGGGAGCCCCAACGTTGTATCGTTTGGTGGCGCCGAAAGGCGCCGATTATTTTGCAGGGGCGGCTGTTCGGCTCCTGGTGACTTTGCCACAGCGTTAACTCTAAAACTAAAAATGGTCGTATTTCCGAACCGGTTGAGGTACAAACGAATTGAAAAGAGGTACAAACAGGTACAAACGATTCTCTATCGAATGGCATTAATGAAATTAAAACATCTTAAGTCGAGCGCTGGCCATTTTTTGATTACTTTTTATTTCCGAATCCTTTGAAGTATAAACGAAATAAATTGTGGTACAAACAGGTACAAACGACGTACAAACGAACTATATTATTAATTTCTTTTTTTTTCATATAGTCGGGCGCCAGGTTCACATCGGTAAGGAAACATCGGAATATTTCGTCGAGGAGGCGGAACGAGAATACCAGGATACATCAACCCCGAGTGACCTTGGTATTTATATTGGTCAAAATACCTGGCGACCGTTAACAAAGGCGAAGTCACTGCGGGCTGCTGACTAGTGAGTCCCATTTCTTATTTTGTGGCGATGTTAATCCTGTCACAACCTAACCTAGTTAACTTGAATACTAGGGTGTGTATTCAGGATGTGCTCATTAAGCTGTTTTGAGCCAGCTTATGCTTAGCCCGTCTTCCACACACTTAGGGCAGTCAATGATTGCGTGTAGACTTTCTTGGATGTTGAAGGCTTGGTTGACCCGAATTGGTATTGGGTCTCATCGCCCGTACGACGACACCCCTGGGACTCGAGCGCCACGCTTCCTCGCCCATTCGCCACATAGGCAGCGTCCGTCTCGCCAGAAGTGAAAACAAGGTCGTCCGCCTCCGAGGCTTCTCCTTTGCGATTTCTCTCCATTCTGCGCTCCTAGTATAAAACGTTGTCCGGAGCTAGTACGAGTTAGGTATTCTAAGGCTGCTCCTCACCCCGATGGTCTATTTGATACTGTGCGTTTGGGAAGCACAAAGAAAGAAAAAAAGAACGAGCTTTGGGAGAGACGTCCCTACAAGAGGGTGTCAGTTCCTATTTTGACAGATAACTCTGTTTCCCGATTAAGGCCGAGACCATATGTATGGTTTCATATTTCGCTCGTCTTTAGGATCGGCTGTAGCTCCATTGGCTTAGCTATCCCTCTTCCTCGTCGTGCGCCGCCTTGTCGTGGTGAAGAGGCTTAACCCTGAAACTCTATGGAACACCCATATAGCTTCGGCTAAATTGGATGAACCACCGGGGTGGAGGCGGAACTAAGAACGCATAGTAGCCTTCTTAAAGGTATAAGAAGAGCCCAGCGACTCCCTCAGGGACGACGCCCACTTCTTCGGGGGTGGTCTAAAGTGCAGTCCCAATCTGGAAGGGATAGGCGGCCCTGACTACAATCGCGCGGCACCGTTAGGGTAGGACTGCTCGCTGCCCGCGACACGGGGGTCGGGTGTTTCCGACGTCGAAGGTTTCCGCACGTGTGGGTGCTCCCACCGTCCGGCGTCCCTCAGGGGGGAGATAGGGTGCCGACTTCGGTCGGTGCCCCATAGTGAGGGTCCCCGTGTGACGGAATGTCCGCTGTGTGGGGTCCCTCGAAAGGGAGGATGTGGGTGCTGGTCTTTGACCAGTGTCCCACATTAGGTGGGTGCCGACCTCGGTCGGCGTCCCACGGGTAGACGGACAGATGGTGTTCCGGAACTCCCGGGCCCATCGGGCTGGGCCACCCCGAACCGCTCAGACTTTTCCGAGGGAGAGGCGGGATGGCGGAGGAGGATGTGGGTGCTGGTCTTGGCCAGCGTCCCACATCCTGTGGGTGCCAACCTTGGTCGGTGTCCCACGGGTAGACGGGCCGGGGACGGTGGTGTCCCGGAACTCCCGGGCCCATCGGGCCGGGCCACCCCGGAAGTCGGGGCCGGGGTGACGGAGAAGGTCGGCGCGGGCCGTTTGTGCACTGCGACTACAGGTCGACCTGCCTGACAGGGCCGCTCGGACGTTTTCGAGGCGGGGCCTGACGGCGTGTTAGGAGCCGCTGGTGTACCGCGACCGTTTCTCGGAGGGGGCGTAACACGGTAAGCTGGCTGTCACGGTGGGTAAGGCTGGGCCGGGGGGAGCGGCGACTCAGTCCCAACCGTCCGTGGGGTCCCCCGTTAGCGCCACCCGTTGCGGTGCCCACGAAGTCAGAAGCGGGGGACCCCTGAAAGCCCATGAGGGACACAAAAACTCCCCCTGGGCGAGTAAGGGACTGGAGGTCAGTACCGGAGATGGATATTCCTCCGACCCGAGCCATATGTCCCCTCCCCGGGGAACTCGGGGCCCGATCGTAGAGTCCTTCCAGATTCCTGGGACGCTCTGCGGCCGGTGAGGGTATACCCTGGGGAACGGAACCGCAATGGGGAGCGGGATTTTTCTCTATTATGAATTTCACTAATTCTACAAACAACAAAGCAGAGCACGCCACAGACTCTGCGAGCGAATTTGTGGAGGCCAGAGGCTTTGGTCTCTGATAGATCTGATGACGATGTTCGCTTATCGGACACCGTCAGTTAGGTCTCATTGAGAAAGCCCACAACATCGGGCAACGCCAGTGCCCATAGAATGGGCGCGTAGCACTGGGGATCTATGTCCCCCACCCGCCAGAGACATTCCAACCATCGATGGTGAACGTCACTGATAAAGATTTCCTCAAAGTCAGCCGAGGAACGGGGAAGAAGGCATACAAGCAGTCTAAGAGAAGGCGTACGGCTACTGGAGTAGAAGTACAGAGCCAACTCACTATACTGGAGACTGGCCCACCAAACCTTTCTGAAAAGGTTGATGGCGTGGCGCCATCCTCAGCTCAGTCGATGTCTGGCAACACTGATCGGGGGAGTATACAGAAGATGGGATCGGCGCCATGTACTGTAGTCAGTGGCGAGGATGCACAATTGAAGAGAACTCCGATTGCTAAAAATAAAATAGAAAGACCCATTACTACCGGAATAGGGGTAAGCCCTAAAGAAAAGCGGCGGAAGCCCTAAAGAAGGCCGAGGAGGAGAAACTCCAAAATCTGGAGTACGTTAGAAGCTCTGTAACCCCAACCGGACAATCGTATAGCAGATTCCGAGAGAGAGGAGAGGAAGAGAAGAGTACCAAAATTCCCCGACATCGAATATCATATCGGAGGCACTCGACAATTGTACAACCGTATTTAAAGCAGTACAAAAGTCGAAGAACATCAAAAGTACTCTCGTGTAAATGAACTAAATAATGCGACGGCATCCATTGCGGCCGCAGTGACAGTCATTCACGACAGAATAACAGAAGTGTCGAACAAGGACGAGATGGAAGACCTCCGCAAGCAGTTCACTGCTATGAAAGCGAAAAAAAACGAGCTTAAGCAAACTATTGCCAAGCTCCAAGAGGAGGTTAAAAAGCTTAACTACCAACAGAGCCAACGCTCGACCGCGAACTCTGCCACGATGAGAGGAGGGAATGTAAGGCGAAATTACATTCCCTCGGATTCCCTCGGAGGAGCAGCCCTCTGGAATTGAAACACCCAGAAAATTAGCTCCACTGAAAAAAACATCGCCTCCAAAGAAAATGCCCTCACGCCTCCATATGTCAGGTCGGAATATGGAGATGGAGACACAAATAGAGATCGAGATGGAGGTCCAGACTCCCTCGATTATGCAGGGAAGTCCTCAATTAGTCATCACAGCTACCCCTCCTAAACTGGGGGGTGCCGGTGCGATACTCTACGACAAGATTAACCAACAAATCTCGGCGATGCTCGATCTAAGGAAGAAGGTTCTGCAGTTTTGCGAAGTGCAAGACAGACCCGCGGTCCACCCTCAAGGTAACTGTGCAAACCCGCAACTCCAAAAGACATCTGAGACTAATACTCGGTCTCAGATGGGCAATAACAAAGATGAAGGTAAATTAAAAAAACCCGCCTCAAAAAAGAAAAACAAAAAGAACTTGAAGGGAAAGAAAGTGGAGGGAGGCCAGAATCGCAATGAAGCGAAAACCACCTTCCTTCTACCCACCTCTACGGAAAAACTGCCCTTGGACGCGAAGTTCAACAAGGCCTCCCATGATAAAAGGTCACTAGGCCCGGGGTCCTTCGGCAAAGAGCCGACAGACCCCAGTCTACATGGCCCCCCAACTAGCCAGCCACAGCAAAAGTTGTATAGCAAAGTGCTTGGCTGGAAGGAGAGGAGGGAAGCTAGAAAAGCCGAGACAATAACAACCTCACTTCCACAGTCGCCAAAACTGCCCAAGCTACTCGCTCGCCCAAAAAGGGTGGCGAAAAGAAGCAAGGGCAGAAGCAGCGGGTTAATAATAAATCCAAGAGAAGAAAAGCCCCCAAAACAGCGGCCGTTATGCTCACCCCAGTAGGGGTGCCCAGTGGGGACCTACGGTGAGACAATAACCATAGCCAGGAGGGAGATTAAAATCGACTCTATAGGCATAGGTAAACTAAATTTTAAGCAGAGCCTTACCGGTGCGCTGCTAATGGAAATTTCAAGCCCGGATAGAAAGTTTCAATCTGAAAATCTCGCGAGCCGACTACGCGAGGCAGTCGGCGATTAAGAGAAAGTCAGACTGTCCTCAGAAAATGGCCGATCTGAGGATTAGGGGACCGAAGACTCCATCACCAAAGCTAAAGTGGTCTACGCAATCACCCAGGCAGCAGACTGCGGCCCAAGCGACACTAAAGTGGGCACATTTAATTAAAACCCACGCGGAGGACTGAATACGGTGTGGGTCCAGTGTCCGATCGAAGCGGCAAACAGAATCTCGGCTGCGAAAAAGATTCTAATCGGCTGGACCCACGCCCCTGTTTAACTGTTGCAGCAACGTCCCTTCACATGTTGTAGATGCGTGGAGGAGGGGCACGTGCAGCAGCACTGCATCAGCGACATATCCCGCGCAAACAGGTGTTTCCGATGCGATGAAAAAGGCCAATTCCTTCACCGATCGAGCATACTGTATGATCTGTGCTGATCGGAAGCCGCTGGGCACAGAATGCATGGCCCCAGCTGCCACCCCCCCCCCCCAAAGCCAAGAAGAAAACGGCCAAACAGGAGTCACCCGGAAAGCCCGCTTCCAAAATGAAGGAGGTTACTAAGGTAGCTAAATCGGGACCACCCGAGAGACTCGCCTTGTTCGTGATGCTGGAAAGGATGAAGGAAAGGGGCACCAAAGACCTGTCCCCAACTCCATCCACAAACCGGGAGACAGACAGGACCCAATTTTTCACCTTTGGCTCCTATAAAACTTCAACCACCGCAACCAATCCCACGCCCGCAGCCCCGATGGACACCACTGAATGCAGGAAACGGGAGTGGAAGCGGTGAGAGAAGGAAAAGAGGAGGCTACAGGGGGCAAGCAAGGTCGCCCTGATTCTCCTTCTCCCCATTTTCCGAAACCCCAGAGGAGATTTTTTCAAAGGGTCAAAGTGAAGGAAGAAGTCGTCACCCTCTCAGATCTTAACAAAACATCTGGAAAGGATGATGAGACACCCCCAATACCGCCCTCTATCGCGGTAACAGCTGCGGGAGAAACTCCTCCCGCAAGTGAACACTAGAGCCTGTAAATTAATACAGACCAATATCAACCACGCTCAGAATGTGCAAGCATTAGTACTACACGTAATGGCTGAGCGTGGTTACGGCCTGGCGATTGTGTCGGAGACATACCGCCCCCCACCGGTGCACCACGGTTGGTGAGTGGACATCACCGACATGGTTGCCGTCGTCCGAGGGACGATGAATCCCCCCCCTGATCCCTAATTGAGAAAGGTAGGGGGTACGTTGCGGTCAAGTTGGGATCCATCGCCGTGGTGGCGTGTTACGTGTCTCCCAGCTGGAGCCTCTCCCAATTCGAGCAATACATGAGGGAGCTGGACCGCTGTGTACGCAGCATACTCTTCCGGGAGGCGGTGGTGGCCGGCGATTTCAATGCCAAGGCAGCTGCCTGGGGAAATCGGGCCACCACTCGCAGGGCAGAGGCTCTAATGGACTGGATGGAGACTCGGGCTGTGCCTGTTTAACGCAGACAATGTAGAGACGTGTGTCCATCCGCAGAGAGGACTATAGTGGATTTAACTATGATAACCTCTTCTGCCGGGCATCTAGATTGGACATGGAGGGTGGAGGAGATGGAAACACTCTCCGACCATCTTTATATCACACTCCAATGCTCCACCCGTCAGCCCGGAAGCCCGCGCGCGACGGCGCGCCGTCACCGCGATGGATTCTCAAGAAGCTGGACCCGGATAGGTTGATGGCGGCTGTCCAGACCGCCCTCTGGCAACACCCACCAGAGAAAGGAGTGGGGAGCCGTCGTGCGGCTGATTGATCTAATCAAGCAGGCGTGCGACCTCTCCATGCCAAGGAGCAGGCCCCACTCGCGTCGAGCCGCATACTGGTGGACGAAAGAGATCGCGTCTCTTCGTCGCTTCTCCGTCTCCGCCAGGAGAGTCTTGTTGCGTGCTCGGCGTCGTGATGACGAAGCCTGGACAGTCGAGACGCTTAACGGCTATAGGTTAGCCCGGAAAACGCTGAGTGCCGCCATCCGTTCCTCCAGGGCGAGGTCGTGGGACGAGTTGATCGCGTCTCTGGACTTGGACCCGTGGGGGCGCCCATACAAGATCGTAACAAATAAGCTTCGCCACTGGGCGCCGTCCGTAACGGAGACTCTTCCTCCAGGATCCCTGGACCAGATACTGAAAACTTTATTTACAATAAGGCCCGACCACCAGGGCCTGAACTGGGGCACGGCAGCCACCAGCGTAGCCGAAACCTAGTCCGGGGATCTGGAGATCACGATGGAGGAGTTGAGGGATGCCATCCAGAAGGTCAAGAACAACAAGGCCCCTGATGCGAACAGCATCCCTGAATGCGTATGGAAACTCGCCCTGGAGGAGCACGACCTATCCGGATGGTTGAGAGGCATCTTGAACAGATGCCTCTCCAGGAAGGAGTTCCCTCCAATATGGGGAAGGGCCAAACTGGTCCTTCTCCGCAAGGGCGGCATAGAGGAGAACGACCCGTCTGCGTACCGGCCAATCTGCCTGTTGGACGAAGTCGGTAAGATCTACGAGAGGATTGTCGTTCGCCGATTTGTCCAACACTTAGCGCAGGATGGGGTCCCTTCCCTCCACGAGGAAGAATATGGCTTCCGTGAAGGCAGGTCCACGGTGGATACGATTTTGTGCGTCAAGGCCCTCACGGAGTCAGCCGTGGAGCGCTGGAAGGTGGCATTGGCCATCTCATTGGACGTTTCCAATGCGTTTAATACCCTCCCGTGCAAGGCTATCGGAGACGCGTCAAGACCCATTGCGTCCCCGAGTACCTCATGGAAGGAGTTTGAGCCTATTTTGTATACCGTAGGCTCAAGTATAGAGACCAGGATGGCCAGTACCATACCCGTCGAATGTATTGCGGAGTTCCACAGGGCTCGGTGCTGGGCCCATTGCTGTGGAACTTCGAGTACGACGGGGTTCTCCACGCTGTCCTCCCCCTCGACTGCCAGGTCATCAGCTATGTCGATAACACCCTACTGGTAGCCGAGGAGGAAAATTGGGGGGAAGCCCTCGCGAGGGCCAACGAAAGAGTGGCATGCCTCGTTAGGACTATAAGCCGAATCGGCTTGAGTGTGGCTCCCCAAAAAACCGAGGTGGTGTACTTTTACAACCGCCGCCATAGCAGCTAGCGTATCGTATTAACGTCCCCCCCCCCAAGAGAGATCTCGGAGGGGACCTGGTGGTGCTCCGTTTTGGAAGGGGAAACGGTCACGGTGCACCGCCGGAGGCGCCCACACTCGCTGCCGGGCTTTGACCTCGGAATACGTCCGAGCGGCCCTGGCAGCCGGTCCGACTCGGAGTCGCCTGGCTGTGCCCGCTACGACCCGCGCCGGTCCCCTCCGCCGTCCTGACCCCGATCTCGAATAACGTCCGAGCGGCTCGAGAACGGCCCAGCCCGATGGGCCCGGGAGTTCCGGGACACCAACGGCCCGTCCCACTCCTCCTCGTGGCCGCGCGCTTAGGGGCAAGCCCACTAAGCCGCCTGTTCGCGAGAGAGGAACCCCTGACTGTGAAACGCCAGCCGAAGCCGGCACCCACATCCCCCCCCCCCAGGGACGCCGCGCAGCGGGAGCACCCACTACATGGAAACCCTCATGTACCGGTAACATCCAGCCGTGTCACGGGCGGGGAGCAAGCCCTCTCTATCAGTGCCGTACCACCGGGCGATTGAAGTCAGGGCCGCCAACCCCTACCGATAAATGAGGACAAGCCTTTAACGGAGTTGCCGGGTGTACCCGCAGACTGCAGGGTACGGTGTACTCTTAGCTAGTCCCCGCCCGCCCCGGTCCTCTCCACGGTTGGACCGTGGGTACTACCCGGGACGACCCAGAGTCCCTTCACCACTTCAAGGTGGTACTCCACGAGGAAGCCCAGGCCACAGCCTGGGAAGAGTTGTTGGAGGCGATCGATGGGAACCCCTGGAGCCGGCCTTACAAGTTAGTGAGGAAAAAGTTGTCCGGCGGGAGCCCCCCGATTACCGAGCACTTCCAGCCTCAGTTTTTAACATAGGTGGTCAATGCGCTGTTCCCCAATGAGGAACAGATAGAATTACCGGTCGCGGTGTTTATAGACATCGCGAATGCATTTAACTCTCTTCCCTGGAAGTGCATAAGGGGGCCCTGAACTATCATGGGGTTTTCCCGTATCTTCGGAACGTGATCGGAAGCTATTTGAACCAGAGACATATAATATACGTGGGGCGGTACGGCGAGGTTATTAAACGCGCAACTCGCAGGGGAATTCCACAGGGGTCGCTCCTTGGACCGCTCCTGTGGAACCTACGTTATGACTGGGTCCTCCGTGGTGCCCTCCTCCCGGGTCTGTCGCTGGCGTGTTACGCTAGTGGTGACCCGGGAATGGTAATAGAATAGGGCAATCCGCCTGGCAGAAGTAGGCACAGCTTTGGTGACATCGTGGGGCGTCCGCGCACTGGGCCTGAAGGTGGCCTCCGAAAAGACCAAGGCCATTTGGTTTTCGAGGCCTCGGTCGAGGGGCCCACTGGGGGCTCAGATGCGCGTAGGGGATGTTGCTGTCCAGATTGAGTCGAGGATGAAATATCTGGGACTCGTTCTGGACAGTAAGTGGAATTTCACGCTGCACTTCGAGCGAATGGCCCCTCGGATTCGGGCAATTTCTAATAGTTCTTCCAGACTGATGTCGAATCTAGGAAGTCCAGGGGATGGTGCACGCGGGTGACACCCGTTTGGACACGGAACGATTGGACACCAAACAATTGGACACGTAGTATTGGACACGTTCAGATTGGACACCGCATAATTGGACCATATATGGAAACTTTATCTTGATATATATTTTCAATATTTTCATAATACACACACATATACACGGGGGTGCAATGGGAGGCCTCCGGTCCTCCCCCTCCCATACCCACCCCGTCCACCTCGCTTCGCGTGGAAAGTTGCAAACCCATGTAAACTTTGCTTTGTCTTGCAATGTATATGCGAAGCGAGATGTCCAATCGTGCAGAATGCGTGTCCAATCGTGCGGTGTCCAATCGTGCAAAGTGTATGTCCAATCGTGCGGTGTCCAATCGTTCAGTGTTCAATTGTTTAGTGTCTAATAGTGCAGTGTCCAATCGTGCAAAGTATGTGTCCAATCGTGCGGTATCCAATCGTTTGGTGTCCAATCGTTCCGTGTCCAAACGGGATTCTTCCGTGCACGACTCTATGCTGTCGGGGCACTGCGCCCCGTATTAGATGAGTGGATCGGGCGCAGACACGAGTCCCTGGGGTATAGGTTGGTGCAAGTGCTCACTGGGCATGGATGCTTTAGTGAGTATCTGCACTGCATCCAAAGGGAGGTGGACGCGTGATGTCACCATTGCGGCTGTGCGTCGAACACGTCACAACACACTCTTGTGGTATGTCTGGCATGGGACGAAGCCAGGCGGAGCCTGTAAACTGTAGTAGGGGAGGATGTCTCTCTCCCAGCACTGGTTGAGGCCATGCTGGGGAGGGAGACACAATGGTAGGCGGCCGTCTATTAATTTACATGTCATTAATTATTGCGAATTTAGCAAAATAGTATAAGACTTTTGTTTTCAGTATAACACGCTGTATCTACCCATGAGAATTGATCTGGCAATTTGAGGACACCCTGTATATATATTGTGACGTAATGTTTTTCTTTCGTCTGTCACAAGGGCCGAAAGGCCCGATCGGGAAGGGTTTCGCGGGGCCTGCATCCTCCAGTTATAGAGAGAGCGCCCTGCGAAATTAGATTTTTTATTGCGCGCGTTGTTTGCGAGTTTAGCGGCAGCATTTTCTGGTTCGACAGCTACAGGGATCCGGGAAGCCTGATTGCAACGGCGAACGGAGGCGAGGAAAAGCGGAGAGATCATGCCCGGTAAGGACATTTTATTTTATAATTAATAACTCGGCGGAAACATCGGCTGCCGTTAAAAGGTTTACATCCGCAGAATCGGACCGGGGCGAAGGACCGGAAGGAAACGGTCAAGGGGATGGCCACTCCCGACGTATTGGACATCGGAGCCCCGATTAAGGAGCTATAAGGTCGGACTCAACCATGGGGTCCGGGGAAGTCAAGGGCACCGGACCGGGCCGACCGGAAGCTGCTGGCAAACCGCCCCGGGAAGTTGCCTCGCGGGAATCGACGGATCGAAAATTCATAAGAAGAATCGAACCGGCCGCGATAAGAGACGGTCGTGATTGGCCCTAAGGGCCATGATAGCGCCACAGGTGGTTTAATTACGCACGATGTCGCCAGCGTGTCCCCCGCAAGCCTCATGCCCGTCACTGTTCGGCGAGCGATCGAGGACGACAAGCCTATCGACCCGATCTTGTAAGAATCCCGAGCGAAACCGGACGACGGAAGAGGAAGAAGATTGTAAGGCCGCCATACCGGTAACTCACACGATTCGAACGAACATGACCTGTCGCATTGGTCATATTTTTAGTTGTCGCGATTAACGGGGAGATAATATTCCGCCGTCGCGTGATTGTTGCCGTATCGTTTCGTTGGAATTCGCGAGGGGCCTCATTTCGTCCGAGTCGTAAAAGGGTATAACGTCTCTCTCTATAAGCTGCCGAAAGTCATAATTGTATCGTCGCGTTAATTGTTGTTTAGTTGTCGAAATTTTAGATAATAATTGTCGCATTGTATCCGTCGGGAAGCGAGCTCGTGTACTGCGTGCCACGTGCGACTTTAATATTCCGTGCCGCCGATCGACTCGCAATCCGGGAACAATTTATGTAGCCGTAATCCATCCGAATGTTTAATTTCATGTAAAAATACGTCGAGTTCTTGTGTCCTGCGTATTTAAAAAGTTTCGCACGTCATATATTGCGTAGAATAAGTACCGCGGTGATCGATATCGAAGGTCGATGCATGCCGACCGCGTATGTTTACGCGCATTCCTGAGAGTTTTATTGTGGATCGATTAGCGCAATTAACGGACGATTCGCGACCGAAACTTGCGGTATTTCATTGAAAGGTTTATCTGTATGATCGCTGTGACCTTAATAAGCTGCGAGCGATTTACGGCAGTACCAAAAATTACCTAAAATCCAGTGTAATCCGATACCTTTCGGTCACGTCATCACGCGCCCTTCACGCGCCCAGAGCGTGCGACACTTACGTCTAGTTGTCGCATTCGAAGTAACTTTTTATGATACCTGCCGTTCAACTTTGAACATTCTCCTGTATATTCAACATCCGTGTTACTTATTTATGTCAAATATATCTACCCTTTATATTTAATAACTGTGTCTCTTCCATCGAAAACTTTCACGCTCACAACTAGTGCTGTTAGTGAAGCGAGCCGAGGCGAGTTTTTGATCAGACTCGACTCGACTCATTAATAACGAGGCAAGGTGAGTCTACCTCGTTCCAAAATCGAGTTGGGCTCGCTTCGTATTGCTTAAGATTCAGACTCAATTAAGGCGAGGCAAGTTAGACTCAATTATATAAAAGTTAATTATGTTCAAAAATAATTAAATATGTTCAAAAATAATTAAATATGTTCAGAAATACAGAAAAAATTATACCTTACTGATTTATAGCTATTTAAATATATTATTAGATATATTATATTTAGTTATTGAATGCTTGGAGAAGGGATTTAATCTTTAATGACATAAATAAAATTTAATTTTTATTTAATTTTTTTGTTTTACTTCCCTCTATTAATATAACATATCTAATTGACGATGAAATCGGTAAGATATGATTTTTTCTGTATATTTACTGTTGTATATATATGTGTGTGTGTGCGTGTGCGTGTGCGTGTGCGTGTGCGTGTGCGTGTGCGTGTGCGTGTGTGTGTGTGTGTCGTATGTGTGTACAAGAATGTTTAAAAATAATCGATATAAAAAATCTTATTAATATACTAAATATTAATTTTATTAATAAAATTAATTTTTATTATTAATATATTAAACATTAATTATATAAATAATTAATATTAATAATTAATATTAATTTGTTATTATTAACATATTATTTAATAATAATTTATAATTATTAATATATTAAAGATATATATATGTATTTATATTAAACGTATATTATTAATATATTGTACTATAAGCCAAATATTTTGTCGCATACTGCATTACAAATGGTTTGCTTAAAATCGATATAATGATCATTTGCATGTAACCATCCTTTTAAAAGTAGACATTGTTGAATTGTCTCAGGAGTCATTGACAAACGTCCATGACTTAGCAAATCAGGACCAGTTGAAAAGAGTCTCTCTACAGGTACACCGGTACCAGATTTCGCTAAAAGATCCCTTGCTAGTTTTGATAAATCCGGATATTCCAAATGATGAGTCTTCCACCAACTAAGTAATCCATCTTGCATTTGATATGGAGTAACAGTTGGCTCTTCTAAATATCGTTCAAGGTCATCTTTCATGTTTGACTTATTCTTTTTATTATAATTATAGAGTTGCAAAAAAAAATCATCCTCAGTACTTTCATTTGAGAAAGATGAATATTTCCATATATTTTGTTTTCTTATAATTAAATTCCCAATATTTCATAATCTGTTTGCGATAATTGGTCATAATTTTGTCATTGAATACCGACTGGAACCATTCCAATTTACACCTTGGGTCGAGAACAGTACCAATGATATTTGCTAAACCATCAGATGTTGAATAGTAATTATCAAGTTTCTTATAAGCCATATAATGCTGCTTCTTGAAGTCACTGAGGATATACTTCACCAGTCTTCCTATTGTTACGTCACGCGGGGTCGCGGCTCCTAAGAATGCTCGGACCTTTCGCTTGACCTGTCGCGTATTTCAGAAGCTAGGCTTCTGGGGATTCCCCGCGACTAGGCTTATCCGAACGATGGATGTTTTCCCTTACCAAAGGTGAAGTAATCGGAATATGGCGGTGGTGTTACCGTGTATATAATGTTGTGGTAGTATCAAACAAAAAGGGAAATGGCGATTACTGACTAAGGGAAGTCGCGCGATGTGAACTCCTCGGGAATGGTTCCGCTAACAAAGACTTTAATAGGGTCCGCTAACGAATAGTAATAGATGTTTCTATTTCTCAAACCTCTGAGAAAGTCGGCGTAAGCGTTAACGCAGCGGTCGCAGTCGAACGGGAAAAACTCTGCTAAATTACGAAAGCAGGCCGCGCAAAACACGCCGGAATAGCGCGTGCTGTCGATCGCGAGGTGTACGTTGAAGTACGCGTAATAGTCTCTATCGATATTGTCGGAATTTACAAAGCGAGATGCGTAATACGGGGTAAGTTCTAATTTATGAGCGAATCCCGAGATGTAAGTGCAACGGACGTTTTCTAATCGGTGACATAAATAGAGTTTTTAATTTACTTTAAATTAATATTTAATATTAATATATGTATAATTTAATCATTAAAATTTAAAAAAATTTTATGAAGATATCTAAATTTTTGTAATATTACGCAGCATAACGTTATCTTCCCCAAATTAGTTACATTTTTATATAAGTATTGTAAATTTACAGTTAAATGCTCGTTGGTTCATTTGTGACAAACCATCAATCAGATATCGATATTGTGTTATAAACCCGATAAAAAATTTTTATATATAATCAGACAAAAATAGTCGTATCTAATTATACAAATTTATATACGAAATTTGTCCATTTTATATATGATTATATATAATTATTAATAATTATACATAAAATGTTGCAGGCATTGTGTATAAGTATGTATAAGCTTACATATACATAATTCTAATTGTAGCTATCAATCCATTTATATATAAATATACGTAACGTTTTATACGGTGTCATCTATAATAAGTATACATATTTTTACACAATTGTGTTGAATTCTGTATAATAATATTCAATTCTGCATAACTATACATAAGAAATTTTTTATCTGGAATTTAAATTTTGAGTTTTGTAATAATACAATTACGAAAAATATTTTAAATCACGAATTATCATTTCTACACGTTTATTTATATGTAATTATAAATTTAATTAACGGATGCAAGTTTACAATTACTGTTCTAGTGAATCTCAAAATTACTCATAATGATACATGTATATATATATATTTTTTAGCAAATTTTTTTACATAAATAGAAAAAAAATACGCAATCATAAATAAATTAATATTTAATTAGAATAATCATATGTTTTTTTGCTATATATGAAACCGAACTTCTAATATTAATATAATATAATTATAATTTTACGAATGCCGGCATTCGATGCGCAGGGTTCAGCCACGTTTCTTGAAGGAATAAGAAAGAAAGCATGACATAAGCGCGAGAGCGAACGAGACGCATATAGAGACAACGCGGTGTCCTATAGCTCTCTCGCTCATTCCTCCTGCATTCAAGCGTAGAGTCAGTGAGGCAGTGCTACAGGACACCACTAATCGGCATCACGTCTTGTCATGCTTTCTCTCTCGATCGTGCGGCTTGCACTAAGGATGCAACATCGGATTGCCTCCTACTTTTTTCTCCTCCGCTGCATGAACTCCGCCGTGCTTCAAGTGACACGTACGTACGCGCTGCATGTGTATGTGACGCTCTCGGTTGTCATACACGTACGTACATACATATTTACCGACGGACACCATTTATGCCGGTGCGTGTACATCAAGAACATAAGCAAATATTCTTATTAATATTATGATTCAAATCTGTTTCATCATAAATGATAATTTTATTCCTCTATTTGTTATTATCTTAAATATAATTTTTATATATTACAATTGTAAATTTGAGAACTTATGTATTTTTATGTAAATATTATTTATGTAAATTATTAAAAAATTTATGTAAATATTATGATTTACACCTTAGTATTATTTTACATGTTAAATTCTTTAATTAAAATTTAATATTTTTTATAAAAAATTAATTTTTTTACATTCTTATTTTAATCGTAACATGCATATGCACATATAAAGTTTGTATCACTACATTCTTACTAAATTTCTATTAAGTTTACAAATATTATATCATGTTATAAATATTTAATTAAATAATTTTTTAATATAATTTTAAATTATTTTATATTCAATTTTAAAGTACCTTGGTTATTTTCTTTCAAATATATTTTTATGTTAAATATTGAATTCTCATTTATTATTTTAATAATATTTCTTGTCATTATGTATACAAAATAAATTATTTTCTATTATTTTACTTGACAAATTATTTTGTTATAGATAATGTATCCTCAAGGTTATGCTTAAAGGAATATGGAATATTCCATTTCCAAAAAGCATTTTTCATCACAGGATGCACTATTAAATAAATAAATATATAAAAAATGTATTATAAATTATTGATACAAAATTATATCTGTTTGTAATTACTGTAAATATATATATAATATAAAATTTATTTAAATAATAATTATAATTACACTGTAGAATCTATACGTCCAGCATTCTTATTGAAACATTTCTGTATATACAGGGTGGACCATTTTTATCCAGTCGAATATCTCGAAAACCAAGCCCGGGAGAGAAAAATGTTTCAGGCAAAAGTTGTATGGTTTCGAGGGGGCCATAAGATGGTACCATTGGTTTGACCTTGAAAAGTCATTTGAAGGTCACGTGAAGGTCACTTCAAGTTTTTTAAATGGAACACAATAGTGATATAAGGGGGATTCTAACTCAGGTGTTCGAGGGGGGTGCGGGGGCGGGAGGATGACGTCACGCAGGTCCGCGACGCGGTTTGTAGACGCGGGGTACGCGGGGAGGGGGGAGAGGTCCGCGATACAGCTGTAGGTCCGCGACGCAGCCGGTAGACGAGGGGATTGCGGAGAGGGAAGAGAGGTCCGCGATGCAGTCGGTAGACGAGGGGATTGCAGAGAGAAGAGAGAGGTCCGCGGCGCGGCCGGTAGACGAGGGGTTTGCGGAGAGGAAAGAGAGGTCCGCGAGTAGGGAGATGGATAGAGAGAGACAGCGCGATAGGCGTTCGCAACGCGGTAGACGGAGACGCGTGGTATAGGATAGGATAAGGAGAGCGCTATGCGCATTGTACATAGTGTAGGACAATGAGAGCATGATGTGGTGGAAAAAGGAGAAAATTACAATAGGAAGATAGCGTGAGAGAGAAAGAATGAGGATGAGGGGAAAGGATAGCGGGAACGCGATAAGACGGAGGCTAAGCCGTACGCGAGAACGCAGATTAAATTTTTTTTTATATTATTATATTATTATTATATATATTATATTATTATTATTACTAATTATATATATTAAATATAATCTAATCAATACTAAGTGGAGGAGGAAGAAGGATGGGATAGATAATGAAGGCGCAAAACATATACACATATTTATCGTAAACAAAATATTTAATTATAAAAATGTGTATTTTTATACATATAGTGTGTGTGTGTGTGTGTGTGTGTGTGTGTGTGTGTGTGTGTGTGTGTGTTTTTAAAAATATAAAAGATATAATATAAAAAATATAAAAAAATGTAAAATATAATATAAAATATAAAATATAAAAAAATATAAAAAAAATGTAAAATATAATATAATATATATAAAATATAAAATATGAAAAATCTAAAATTTAAAATTATAAAATATAAAATATAAAGAAAAAACTAAAAATAACAGGCGGCAGGGTGACGGGGAACGCGCGACAGCTGCTTCTAGTAACAGAAAAAATGAACATTTATATTAGTATCTTAAAAAATACACAAACTTTTGAGCGTATTATATAGAGATACTTACAATACGGCTCCTCTGCGAACAATCTGTGGAGTATCCGAAATACGTCGACATTTTTTGTCTCCGCGTCTAAAAAAGCGGAAGCGGGGGCTGTAACAGAAAAGAAAAATGAACTTTTTTTATTAGTACCTTAAAAAATAAATATTTAAAATTTGAGCATACTTACGATAAGGCTTCTCTCCGAACAATCTGCGGAGACAGAAGATATCCGCGTACATGTGCGAATACTCCGCGTCTAATTCGTGGGAGTGGGGATTATCGGCCCACAAATTTTCCCACTCCGCACACTCCTTGCGATAGGCCTGCACCTCCTGCATATGCGCTATGCTGATGTACCCAGGGATCGGATCAACACCTATTTCGAAAATCTATAAAAAAAAAACATAAATATATTATAAATAAAAAAGCGTATAAAAATAATAAAAACTACTTACATTTCCAAATAGGACATCCAGTAGTGCCTGGAATAGGGCGCGGGCCATATTTCGCGCTCTTCGGAGTGCGCGGCGATGGTATCGGCGATATAGGACCCATTCAGGTACCCGTAGGTGGCGGTACCCCGTCTCGAACATCGCCTCAATAAACGCGACTACTTGCGACATTCTTAAATTCTTTACAAAAAGAACTGCACTTCACAAATCAACTCACTGGATCACAGCCAGATACTTTATGCTAGCTCCAGCGGAGGCTAGGTAACGTCTTGGTGAAAAAATGGGTAGGGGATGTGCATGACATAAGAGTTAGTACGAATGCTTACTCTTCACAGCTGATAAAAAAAATTAAAAGCTGACGTGGACTGTCGCTCCACACAGCATTCATACAGATAATTCTAATTGAATAGCATAAAAAATATAAAATATAAAATATGAAAATATCTAATAAAAAATATAAAATATGAAAATATACAATATAAAATAGGAAATATAAAAAAATAAAAATTAAAATAAGGGGAGGAAAGGAGAGCGCGCCGCAGCGTCTTCTGAAAAAAAACATCATTATTAATATCTTTAAAAATTTTATAAAAATTATAAAAATTATAAATACACACACAATTCATGCAGAACTTCTTCGTTTACCACATGCGTGTATTAATTGTCTCAGAGACAAGTCGCTTTCTTCTCTCTTCTAAAAAGTCCATCCTTCTTTCTCTTTTCATCTGTAGCAGCCTCACTTTTCGAAGATACCTTATTTCCGGAACATCTTCAAATTGCATAAATTCTATATCAGTATTTTCCTTGACCACATCGCATAAAAAATCTATTTTGTCACGGATCTCGAAAAACAGTTTTAATGATTTCGTATGAGTCTTTGGCAAACCAATTTCATGATTTCGCAAAAACTGCGCCACAGAAGTCACAGAGCCACCGATGACGTCGGAGTGTTCTCTCCACTGCATCGCGACACTTACACAATAATAGTTTTTATTTTTCATGCATTAGTCTTCTTTCGTACAAAACTGACAAAAATTGCACGGTATTAATTGATATAGCGGTCTCAGACATCTATCACATTCATATAAATCATGGATTTGCTGATAAATTTCACTTTGATGTGTACGCACCACATCACTCTCAATCTGTGACCTTTCCGGTAATAGCATGAAACACGATATACAATGTTTAACAGAAATCCCAGGTTTATAATAAAAAGATATAATGCACAGCCGTTTCATTTCATTATATGTACGAACTTGTACATCGTCTAACGTATGAATAATAGGTTCCACAACATCACTGAAATTCCACAATCACTAGAATTACCGTCAAGAACACTATCGTGTAAGGATTCTACATCCGAATCAGAATGCTCGGACGAAAAGTCCATCGAATCGGACGACTCGGCAAACTCGAACGAATCGGACGAATCGGATGAAATGTTCACCAAGAGTGAATCAGGCGACTCGGAAGAATCGAACGACTCGAACGAATCGGATGAAATGTCCATCAAGTCATCCATAAGCACAAAGTTTTTATCAGATATAAAAAAAATGTCACAAGGATAACCGCAAACTCGCGTTTTCTTCCAAACTCGCTTTATCAGATGCGACAAGATTGTCACAAGGATGGTCGCGAACTTTTTTATAGCACACGCTCCACCTAAATATATATATTTTAATGTCACATCTCTCATCTCCGTCTAAATCGAGTATCACATCTCATCTCCCTCTAACTCGAGTATCACGTCTCATCTACATCAGTATTTTCAACATCTTTAGCAGAATGAATGTAGATCCAACTATATACATCATACGTTTTATAAAGAATAGGCGAAGAAAGAAATAATAAAAGTCAGTAATAAAAACGGTAATTTATTTATTTATTGCAAACATTATAGAGTAAATCATTTACAGCACATGTTAACAATTCACAATCTACGAGTGATTTGCCGTCAAACGCGTCACTCTCACGTATCACTCTTACCGCATCGTAAACATCAGTGACATTGTTGCGTCGCAAAACGCTAACAAATTGTTTAAACTTTTCATTAACAATATATGTATTCTGACACAGCCAGAAATGCATATGATCGATACAGTCTTCAAAATCGAATAAATGCACCAATGTTTGCGGATGCATATACAAAGAATTATTAGACAATGTTAATTTAACAATCTTGGAATTAGTTAATGTAATCATTTGGATAGATAGATCGCAGATCCATAATAGTTCACTTTCAGTCAATTGTACATGTCGTTCAATATCGGCACGTTTCTGCATCAATGAGTGCCAGGTAACGATAGGCAATACTATTTGATTGCCTTGGTTATCACCAACAAGTAATTCCACATATGACATAGCTCCGACGCTTATTCCAATCTCCAAGTATTTGTATGATGTTGGGGTCAGAGCATATCTTCTTCTCAAGATACGACCCGCGCGACGAGACTCGGATGAAATGCTACAAAATATTAGAAAAATGTTACTAAAAATATAATATTAATATATAAATATTAAAAATATTATTTAAAACTAATATAAATAATAAAAATATTATTTAAAAAATAAAACTTACTCTTTCTTTGGCAGAGTGTCTATAATCGGGACGTAATAATTCATGTTGCTTCCTTTAGCGGAGACCACAAACGATTGACACGATACTAAATTATTTTAAGTATTAAAACACAATTTAGCACTACACACTGCAATGTGGAGGAGGTTATTATTCACAATTTAGCACTACAAATTGTAATGTGGAGGGAGTGATTGTTGATACAGCAAGTTTTTTTTCTCCAAGCGCCTATATACAGCTGCTAATTAATAATTACATCTCCAAAGATTTTAGCTGAATGCGCTTAAAATTTTCCATGCATCGAAGTGCGACATTTTCTGATGAAATCACACCTGAATATTCTAAATGTGCGTGACAAATTATCAAAAAGTAACTCGCAGCTGCATGTAATTTGAAACTACAAATTATCCATGCGCTAACGAATCTTACTAAAATGTTTAAAGTGTGCGTGACAAATCCGCAGCTGCATGTAATTTGAAACTGCAAAACTTTCGAGCGCCGATGTGCACTGCTAATTTTTGAAATACAGCAAAAAAATTTTATCGGCATAACGTCATCGTTAGATGACAAATCCGCGGCTGCATGTAATTTGAAACTACAAATTATTTATGCGCTAACGAATCTTACTAAAATGTTTAAAGTGTGCGTGACAAATCGCGAAATGACAACTATATGTAATTTGAAGCCGCAGATCTTCCGAGCGCCGATATACGGCTGCTAATATTCGAAATATGACAAATTTTTGAGATGACGTGACCCATAGGTGACAATCCAACGAGATATCCGCAGCTGCATGTAATTTGAAACTGCAAAACTTTTGAGCGCCGATGTGCAGCTGCTAATTTTCGAAATACAGCAAAAAAATTTTTTTGACATAACGTCATTGTTAGATGACAAATCGCGACACGCGTGATAGAAACGTCTATGAATCGCGATATAAAATCGCTGCAAAGAGGTGCACCTCCATTATTTTCGAGTCGTGCATCTTGTTCGTCTGAAAAACATGGCGGAGCAAATTGTGTGGGAGCAATCCACCCGGGTAAATTCAGTGGAGAAGTACATTGCATGGGAGGCGCAATGTAACGAATGTATCGAGTCGTTGGAAGAACAAAGTCGAATTAAACGACCACGATTATTGATCGGAAATCGACAATCGCTGATTGCTCGAATCGCGCGACTCGAAGGACTGAAAAATGTGTTGCGCAGGCGTTTCGTACACGCGGGTGCAGGATGCAGTTCGCGAGAAAATGAATTGATTTGGCGAGAGATCAATACGGTGTTCGAAGGTCGTATCTTGACTGGTGCGGTTATAAATTATAATTATATCAAACCTCATCAATTTTTGGAAGACGCGAGCGACATTGTGCTCGAGCATGTGCGAGACGTTATGCAAAAACACAGCAGTGTGAAAGTGAATACAGCGTTTAACAGCGAGTTTGTGGCAGGCGATAAGCGCGCCAATAAATCAATCAATACGAGAAACTTTGAACTCTTTCATACATCCGATTTACGCGAGTGGTATAAGCGGCGAGTCGTCGAGCCCACCCTTGCATCGCTCGAAGGATTTCAGGAACGCGATAGCGGATGGGCATTATCGCGTATACTAAATTTGACTGTAAATATAAATAAATAAAATCTTATGCGCGCCGGATGTTGCGTGCAATTACCGCGAAAGATAATAATGAAACGAGCAGTGGTTAACGTGCAATCTCAAGACAATGCATGTTTTGCGTGGGCGGTGGTGGCTGCTCTGTATCCAGTTAAAAGAAACACAGACCGACAATCATCGTACCCACATTGTACAATAGTACTGAATCTCCAAGATATTGAGTTTCCAGTCACTCTTAATCAAATTAAAAAATTTGAAATTTATAATGACATTTCAATCAATGTGTATACCATCGAGAATGAAAACATTATCCCGTTACACCTTACGGAGCAAAAGAGGGACAAGCACGTCAACTTGCTCTACGTGCAAGATGCGCGAGATATCGGACATTTCGCGTGGATCAAGAATTTATCCAGGCTCGTGAATTTGCAACTTGCAAACACAAGAATAAAAAATATATCTGCGATCGGTATGCATACTTAATAAAACTGTCTAAAAATATTTAAAACAAGGATATAAAAAAAAAATTTTAACTTTTATTTTACAGATGTATGCACTATTTTCACTCGGACGAGAAACTACAGTCGCATACAGTAAACTGTGGAAAGATGAACGACTGCGCTATCCGGTTACCGAGCGATAAGGACAGGCGGCTCGCATTCGCCAACTACAACAGGAAGGAGCGACTACCTTTCGTCGTGTATGCCGACCTGGAGTGCGTTATGGTGAAAAAAGAAGAAGAAAATTTTTATCAACATCACCAAGTATTTAGTATCGCTTATTATGTACATTGCTCGTTCGATAATTCATTATCCGTATATCATTCTCGTCGCGAAGCCAATTGCGTTGCGTGGTTTGCCGACGAACTTAAAAATTTGGCGCAACGTGTAGAAAATATTTTAACAATTAATATCCCCATGGTAAATTTAGCGCAAGATGAATGGAAAGAATTTCGAAGCGCGACTCAGTGTCATATATGTGAGAAACCATTCGTGGAAGATGATAATACGCGCGTACGCGATCATTGTCATTTGACCGGACGGTACAGAGGTCCCGCGCATTCAAATTGCAATCTAAATTACAAAGAATCTTTTTGCATTCCAATAGTATTTCACAATTTATCCGGTTATGATTTTCATTTTATAATCGAGGAAATAGCCACAGCGTTCGAAGGGGGAATCGATTTACTTCCGATAACAAAAGAAAAATTTATTTCATTTACAAAACATGTTAAGGGTACGAAAGACAAACCGGGAAATCACATTAAATTACGTTTCATAGATTCATATAAATTTCTCACAACAAGTCTCGACAAATTGGCATCTTTTCTGAGCAAGGATAAACTCAAAATTTTATAAATGGAATTTAAAACTTTATCCGCCGAGAATTTCAATTTACTGACAAGAAAAGGCGTCTTCCCGTACGAATACATTGACTGCGTAGATAAATTGCAAGATGCATGTTTACCATCGCGAGAATCATTTTACAGCTCCTTGACAGGTAACACAGTATCCGAGAGCGATTACGCGCACGCTTAAATTGTGTGGCAACGATTCTCAATTCGAACGCTAGGCGAATATAGCGATTTATACTTCAAAACTGATGTCTTGTTACTAGCCGACATTTTTGAAAATTTCCACGAGAGTTGTATCAAGAGTTATGGGCTCGACCTCGCGTATTATTATACTCTTGCCGGCTACACGTGGGACGCCATGTTAAAACATATGAAAATTATATTTGAATTACTCACAGACATTGACATGGTTATGTTTATCGAACGAGGTATACGCGGTGGTCTGAGTCAATGTTCCAACAGGTACGCGCATGCTAATAACAAGTATATGCAATCGTACTCATCGAAACCATCAACGTACTTGATGTATTTCGATGTTAATAATTTATACGGATGGGCAATGGTTGACCATTGCCCTATGCTGATTTTCAGTGGATCGATAATGTTTCCAATTTTAATGTATCATCGATCGCGCTCGATTCGTCTACATCCTCGAAGTCGATCTCGAGTATTCGCAACATCTTCACGATTCGCACACTGACCTACCGTTTTGCCCGACACACCACCTGGCAAGCGCGAAGACAAGCTTCTCGTAACCTTATAAGAAGCGTGATACACTACCGCAACCTGCAGCAATGTTCCCGTCACGGTCTTCGTGTTGCAAAAATCCATCGTATATTACAATTCACTCAATCTCCGTGGCTCCGTACTTATATAGAACTCAACACAAAATTTAAAACATTGGTGGAAAATAAATTTGAAAAAAATTTGTACAAACTAATGAATAATGCCGTGTTTGGCAAAACGATGGAAAATGTGCGCAATCGCGTAGATGTTAAACTTTTAACAAAATGGGACGGAAGGTACGGCGCAGAGGCATTAATTGCAAGACCAAATTTTCATAGTAGGAGCGTTTTTTCGGAAAATCTAATCACTGGAATTACGTAAACTCGAGGTGAAATTCTACAATCCAATTTACGTGGGTATGTGTATTCTCGATATATCCAAGACATGTTTGTATGAATTTCATCACGATTACATGGTACCAATGTATCGGGAAAGATGCAAAGTCATGTACACTGACACAGATAGCCTTATATATCACATTGAGTGCGACGATGTGTACGAGAATATGAAACGCGATATTAGCAGATTTGATACGAGCGACTATGCGATAGACAATGCGTACGGTATACCGCTCGTGAATAAAAAGATACCGAGTCTAATGAAGGATGAAAACAATGGTACCATAATGACTGAATTTGTCGGCTTAGAACAAAAATGTATGCGTTGCGCGTGGATGGTAAGAAGGATACGAAAAAGGTAAAAGGTGTCAACAGTAACGTTGTCGCGAAAACGATAACATTTGACGATTACACGCGATGTTTCAACGAAGAGATTGAAATGACGTGTAGTCAATCGTGTTTAAGATCAAAATTGCACGAGGTATACACCATTCGCGAAACAAAAATTGCTCTAAGTCCGTACGATGAGAAGCGGTATATCGTATCTACAACTACTGATACGTTACCGTGGGGACATTAAAAAATACCATTGTAAATAATTGTATTTATTTATTGTAAATAACTGTATTTATTGTAAACATAAATTATATATATATATATTCATTCATGTAAATTTATGTATATTTTTATTATGTTTATAATAAATTATTTTTATTATGTTTATAATAAATTATTTTTATGTGTCCAAGAGTTGTGCGATTTATCAAGTCCCAACCATTTCACAAAAACTTCATCTCCTTTTTTTATGTATCACCTTTTCCACGAGATACACGTCGGAGTTAGCAACGCGTTGTAGTTCGTATTCGTAGAATCCTCCGGCTACTGGATTTCCGCGCGAATCTTTTAATATATATGTCGCGGGATTAGTATTCTGTATTTTGACAATTTTAAACACTTTGGCCGATCAATTTGGTGTGTAACCTTTATCAAAAATGGTCTTGAATTTACTCACACGTATCGAATCACCCACTTTGAATCTTGCTGGAGCAGCAATTTTTACATTATTGTATACTGTATTTAAAAGTATATCAGCGATTGTAGGAGTGACATCGATAGGTCTCATATTGATAGTGCGATGTTTTCGCGCGTTATATTCTGCAACGAGTTGGGATAAAGTGTCTATCCACTTGTAATTACCATTTAACGTAAACAATTTCCACATATTGTTCTTTAAAGTGCGGTTGAATTGTTCCACGATCGACGCTTTCATGATGGAATACGTTAAATAATGATTAATGTTATGTTTCTTCATGAGTTTTTGCACATATGCATTATAAAATTCCTTTCCTCTGTCTGTTTGAAAATTTTTTGGACATCTACCATCTCGAATTAGTTTCGCAATCGTTTCAGACATTTCGTTTCCGCTCTTACTTTTGAGCGGTATGGCCCACGCATACTTGCTCAGCACATCGATAACAGTGAGTATGTAATTGAAACCTTTGTTGACTCGTGCATAAGGACGCATCTCAACCATGTCTGCCTGCCACAGATCATCGTATCCGCGTATTATGACGCGTCTACACGGAAAATTTCTTCTTGCCGGAGCATGCAATTCTTCCACGAGCAGTCGCTTTTCAGAGTTGTTTATCTTTTCTTACATGTTTGATCGTGGCATATTTCATAATAATGTAAAAGTTCATGTATAATTCTTTATGTATCTTTTCCTGAGTCGGATGTAGTTTGCACACGTTCTGAAGCATTTTCTGCATTTCATGCATCATTATCTGAAGCGTTTGCACGCGCGTTTCGAGCGCAATAATTGTTTCCTCAATTTCTTTCTGCCTATTCCTCAAAAGTTCAACACTCGTTTCAACGTACCGTTTGTTAGCAGCATCGTTATCATCTTCTGGTTGCGCTACACGTCGTATCTTGCGCAACGCCGGCGTCAAAGTCGGCGCTAGTCAGACACAGAGCGTTATCTCGCATATACGTTCTTAGTAATCCGTTCCATTCATAGTATGCATTATTCGACATACCGAGCGATACTCCAAATTTATTAATTGACATTTCAATACGAAATGTTTTGACAGAATGACTAGTATTGTCAACATGTTGTTTAATTTATAATAAGACTTGCCTCGCGAAGCTCTTCGATAATTGACATGATTTCATTGCCATGAGCATTGTTACCTGCTCGACGCGAAGCTTCCAGCAGCCGCAAACGATCTACCAATTCGTTGGGATCGTTCCAATGCACATATTCAATTTTATTCTCACTCAGTGTCATAGTGCGTGGTAGGTTTATACCTTTCCCAATTTTTCTTTTGATAAGAAGTAATGAAGCGATTATATATTTATATTTGTATCCTTTGTTACCTAATACTGGATTACGCACATTACTATCACGTCTATGCGCGTTTGTCGCCAGTAATATACTTTTATATTTATGCATATCGTTCTCTGTATATACAGCATCATCGGGAATTCTCTTGAAAATTAATTCGTAGAGACCCGGCGTCCCCGCATATTTCACTCCATTGATGATTATTTTATCATTCTTATCCACTTCGAAATGTTTATCGCCGAGCATCATTCCTTCGTCGGAAAATTTAACACCGTATACGTAATCCATCTCGTTATTTACATCTTGGCCCAAAATTGCTCCGATATATCTTTGTCCGAGCGGACCAAGATGTTCTCGCAACATATTCTGACCCTCGAATGTTTGTAATTGACGTTGAACCGACGTTACAACCGCTTCGGGTGTGGTCTCAAAAATTTCTTCGACGGAAGGAGACGAGGTATTATTTGAAGTTGTTGTACAGCTTTTATCGGAGTCGATTGTTTCATTCGCTTTGATTGATTTGGTGTAGAAGTTATCAATGAATCGTTTGAGCGTTTCCGTCCCCCATTTGATATTTTTTCATAAGTCAGTGAAATGTTTGATCGTTTCTGCTTTATGCTCTCTTGTTCTTCTCTGGGTATACCAAACGACTCCACTTTCGATGTATCAGATTCTACATCGATGGTATTCTCAACAATTTGTTTTACAGGTTCAGTGATTGGCTTAAAATTTCTCTCCAAAGTGACGTCTTCCTCAATTTTACTCAGTTTTTAAAGCGTGATATTTTTTGCGAATTGATTCGCTCGTTTTTGCAATCTCTCTCACAATCTTTTCACGTTCATCATCAGCATCATTGTTGTTTATCATGATGGATATTTTGTAGACGTTGTTAGACTGATGTGTCAACAGCGACTAACCTCTCTACGGTATCGCAAATTCATTAAATCCTTTTTTATATCGTTCATTAGTCAGCGAGCTGTCTTTATCATTAACTACGAATCCATACTTGTGCTGCCAGCATTTCTGACATAATGCGTGAAAATCGTTGTATGACATGTCAGTATTTACATGATCATTGTACACGTGTTTCAAGTTTGTACTATTCTGTTAAAATAAAATCAACAGATTCGCATTGTCGCGTATAAAATGCTTGGGTATCTTGGCATACGTTTGACAAAGATAGAAACAGTCGACGCTCGAATGTTGACCCATTGTAAAGTACTCTCTTATCGTATCTTGTTTATCGCACGCCACGTCATCAAAGATAAAAATGGAATTCGGAAGCGCCTCGCTTGGAGCAACGACTTCACTATTATTAGAGAATGTGAAATAACCAATTTCGTCTATCGGTGTCAATAAATTTTCCAAATATTGATATTTCGGTTGTTGAAGCGATTTTGAGTATACGTACAGGTTCTCAAAGCGAACACCGTACGGACTTTCAATTAGACTTATTAATACATTAGTCTTACCACAATTTGAAGGACCGCAAATAATACCGTATAGTAATTGGTAACATGTTTCCATGCTGTCGTATTTCTTTTTTAAGCATTAGTCTATTATCAAAGTTTGTAACTTTGATTATCGTCGCTTGCCGCACAAACCGCATTTTGAGAATGAGTGATAAGAGGACCTATTTATAGATGCGCATCGTATCGAAACCGCTCAGTATTAAAAATGTTTTTTCATCTGTCGAACGACTGTCATATTCTCGAGCTTACCTCTGAACAGTTGCAATATATACCAAAGATTATTTTATTGAGACAATTTAGCCGCTACGTGGAACGACTGCCGGACAAACTTCCCGAACATATAAAGGCTGATTCTGAAGTACAACGGTATCGTAGATGTTTGCGACATTATAATTTACCATGGCAGCAAACACATATCGACGGTCCAGCATCATTTATTAAAGATTGCTACAAAGGTCAGCGAGAATTATAAGAGGTAGTGGTTATTGAATCGTGCGATAAACGCGCTTCCTATCGAATTACATATTCCTGGATATCAGTTTTGCGGACCGGGAACTCGTTTAAAAGAACGATTGGCTAGAGGCGATCGAGGTATCAATCCATTGGACGCTGCGTGTCGCGAGCACGATATAGCTTACTCGCGAAGCAACGACCTCGGCGAACGACACGTTGCGGATCGTATACTAGCTGTGAAGGCGCGGGAACGTATTACCGCGAGGGATTCGACTCTTGGTGAAAGAGCGGCTGCTACGGCTGTTTGGACGGCCATGAAAGCAAAAACGAAATTTGGTATAGGAATAAAGATGAAAAAATCACCGAAAAAGAAAAAGATGTTGAAAAAACGAATACTTCCAGTAGCGAAGCGTGGTGGTATTTTACCGATTTTACCATTGTTGGGAGTAGTCGGTTCTTTGGCTGGTGGAGCAGCGGGAATCGCAAAGGCTGTAAACGATAGCAAGGCTGCGCAACGCCAATTCGAAGAAATGCAACGTCACAATCGTGCTATGGAAGGTCGTGGACTTTATTTCGCTCCATACAAGCGTGGACGGGGGTTCTCACCGACTGCTAAGAAAAAAAACATTAAAAATGCCTGCAGGTGTAACAACTAACGTACAATTGGAACAACTTGCAAGACGTATGCGCATACCGTTCTTTAGAGGCGTTTTCATGCGCAATAATTTACCGATAAGCGGCGTGCGACGAAACGAGAGCTGCATTGTCAATTTGGACGACGTTGAGGGTCCTGGTACTCATTGGGTAGCATACGCAAAGAGGGGAGATAATGTTGTGTATTTTGACAGTTTTGGAAATCTTCGACCGCCCGAGAAATTGGTGCAATATTTTGGACAGAATGTAACAAAAATTGAATATAATCATGCGTCTTATCAAAATTATAATCAGAGTATTTGCGGACAATTGTGTCTACAATTTCTTCAAACGATTAAATTTAAAGCCTAACACTCTACTGTCGTGACTCAGTATTCGACATGTCACTTATGTTGACTGGTAAGAGTAGCGTTCTTGCCGTAAGCTACTTTCCATCCATAGATTTGAACGATGATGATTACGAACTTGGTTTAACGGATTTTGAAACTTACCATATGATATCGAATGTGAATTCCTCGAATAATAAATTTTACTTTGACAACGACGACAAGAAAATTACGATTCCCGAAGGATCGTACGAATTGCATGGTATAAATGAATATCTAACGCATGCAATTTTACAATACGATTCCCACAACATTGTTAATAACAATGATGAGAAACATCCAATAGTGATTCGCGCTAATCATAATACGTTGAAAAGTGAAATTAAATGCATATACAGAATAAATTTTAATAAGCCCAACAACATAGGATCGTTGTTGGGATTCTCGAATCGTGTATTGCAGCCGCAGAAATGGTACGAATCAGATGTGCCGATAAATATTATTAACGTAAACATTATTCGTAAGAATGCAGTGTGACCGCTGGTGCATATAGCAATAGTAAGCGCGTACACACGATACATGAATTTTCTTCGAGCGTACCACCGGGATATAAGATATCGGAAACGCCCGCGCAAATCATTTATTTACCGATCGTCGTGCGAAGCATTACTGATACATTTAACGATACGTGTTGTGGATCAGGAGGGTCGATTGCTCAATTTTCGAGGAGAGGAAATTACCGTACGATTGCACGTACGACGACGTCAAAAATAGTATGCTCGTGTTGAATGAAACGGAGCACGCGAGAGACAATATCTTTACGAGGGACAATACTTTTGCGAGGAGACGAGCGGTATCTGGTGACAATAATCAGGTGTCTGGTTACGCTAAAAAGAAGCTCAGCGCGTTGAATCGTGAATTTTTAAAGTCTTTGGGATTTGTCGTACGAAATAATTGAAAGAATGATTGACATTTTGAACATTGGAAACAAACCGATCTTTGACGACCGTATAGTAAAAATTGAAACTCATACGTACAATCCATACGCAAATACAACACTTGGATATAGCGATGAGATACGGATATCTACACAGTATCAGGATTTGTACACGTTACCGTGCGAAAGCTTCCTTTACATCGAAGGAAAATTGACGATAAGAAAAAAAGATGAACTAATGATATTGGGAAATAATTGCGTTGCATTCATGTTTGATGAACTTCGATATGAACTCAACGGTGTGGAAATTGATCGCAACAGAAACGTTGGAATAACTTGCACGATTAAAAACTACATTTCCCTTACACACGAGAGAAGTAAAATCTTGCACAATGCTGCGTGGAATATAGTTGAAAATAATGGTGCTGAAGGTTACTTCAATTTTTGCGTGCCGCTCAACATGTTGCTTGGAATTTGCGAGGATTATAAGCGCGTTGTGATTAACGCTCGTCATGAATTGATTTTAATACGTTCACGCAACGACTACAATTGTCTATTTGGAGCTCAGGCTGCTAAAGCTGAGATTGAATTACACAAAATACAATGGCGTATGCCTCACGTAATATTGAACGAAATTAGTAAACTGTCCTTGCTACGAGCGTTGGAGAGCGGTAGATACTTGAACATGAGTTTCCGCTCGTGGGATCTATACGAATTTCCTTTGTTACACAGTACGACTAAGCATTCGTGGATTGTAAAAACTGCCTCTCAGCTGGTAAAACCGCGATACGTAATCTTTGCACTACAAACTGATAGAAAAAATGTCGCGTCGAAAGATATTACCAAATTTGACGACTGCAAATTGACAAACGTTAAATTCTATCTAAACTCTGATTTTTATCCGTATGATGATTTAAATTTGGATTTTGATAAAAAGAGATATGCTATCCTATTCAACATGTATGCGCGTTTTCGTAAATCTTATTACGGATGCAATAATGATAATGTATTATTTACCATGGCAAAATTTCTAGAGTGCGGTCCTCTCACAGTCATTGACTGCTCGCGACAAAACGAGTCTGTCAAAAATGCTACCGTGGACGTAAAAATAGAATTTGAATGTAAGCTAGATGTACCCGCAAATACTACCGCATATTGCCTCATCTTGCACGATCACATTGTCGAATATAACCCGTTGACAAATGTTGTCCGCAAAATTACATGAATTAGGAATAATCCCCTTCAATATAATAACATTATAACATTATAAAACTGGCGATACTCGATGATCGACATTAGTTGTCCGTCATAGTTCTCGCCAATATCATTTCATTATGGTTGTGCCAACGTTTGTGGATCTTCAAGGATTTATCGTTGAAGGAAAGTTTATCGTGAAAGAAATTGCGATTCTGAAAGGGCTCTGTACTCTCTCATTATATTTTTACGAGTCTTACACCATTCCGTTTGCTCACGAGATTGGAGAGATTTCAAGTTGCATGGTTGATTGGAAAACATCACAATCTGCAATGGGAAGATGGAAACATTCATATACTACAGAGTCAAACGTTTAATCACTGACGCCGTGACGTTGAAAGATGCATCTTCTCGAGTGTATGTCAAAGGACATGAAAAACGAGATTTCAAGTTGCATGGTTGATTGGAAAACATCACAATCTGCAATGGGAAGATGGAAACATTCCGTACTACAGAGTCAAACGTTTAATCACTGACGCCGTGACGTTGAAAGAGGCATCTTCTCGAGTGTATGTCAAAGGACATGAAAAACGAGAATGGTTGGCAAATTTACTGGAAGATGAGAGAATCGGTCTTATTATCGAAACATTGGATAACGACTATGATGACGTTTCTGCTTTAGATAAATTAGATGCTACTCTGCGTTGCGATAGACATGTACGAAATTGTGCTTTACAAAATATATTTAAATTATTCAATTGGTGGTTGAATCATCATCATAAAGGTTCGATCAATCCATATTTATAATAAACTATTGTTACAATACATGTGTATTATTATCTTTTTTATCCTTTCCTTGTAGTATGTATTATATTACAGTACGTGATGCATTTTTCTATTAGTCTGCATTTTAGCAGACAATGGGCGTGGAATATTTGACATCTTTAAACGCGAAAAAATATTAAAATTCATGTCGTTCATGGTTCGCTTGATGTTGATCGACGTTCGTTTGATGTTGATCGACGTTCGTTTAATGTACGATAGATGTTCGTTTGATGTTGATAGATGTTCGTTTGATGTATGATAGTGGTTTGATAGTGGTTCGATAGATGTTCGTTTGATGTTCGATAGATGTTCGTTTGATGTACGATAGTGGTTCGATAGTGGTTTGATAGATATTTGTTTGATGTATAATAGTGGTTGGATCAATCTGTAGCAAGTATTATATCTCTTAGCCATGTATACATCTGTGTGGTGAATATTATATTTCATGGTGCAGCTGCATCTGGTATTATATTTCAAGTCATGATATTAAGATATTTATTTGATGTATAATAAGATTTAAACATGTTTAGATCGATATTGATCAATGTTTAGATCCATGTTGATCAATGTTTCAATAGATATCTGATGTTTATTTGATTATGTCGCTATTTAATTATAATTATAATTATCTGTATGAATGCTGTGTGGAGCGACAGTCCGCGTCAGCTTTTAATTTTTTTGTCAGCTGTGAAGAGTAAGCATTTGTTGCTAACTCTTATGTCATGCAGATCCCCTACCCATTTTTTCACCGAAACGCTACCTAGCTCTCGCTAGAGCTAGCATAAAGTATCTGACTGTGATCCTGTGAGTTGATTTGTGAAGTGCAGTTTATTTTATAAAGATTTAAAAAATGTCGCAAGTTATGGCATTTCTTGACGCGATGTTCGAGACGGGGTACCGTCGCCTTCAGCTTTCCGAACGGGTTGGCAGGCGAAGCCATCGCTGTGCACTTCGCTAGGTTAAAAATTTGGCTCGCAACCTATTCCGAGCGTTGTTGGATGTACTGTTCGAGGATGTAAGTAGTTTTTATTATTTTTATACGCTTTTTTATTTATAATATATCTATATTTATACACTTTTATCTTTTACAGTGTTACCAATATCGATGCTACCACATCCCACTTGGTGATGTAAGTAATGTTTATTATTATTTTATATGCTTTTTTATTTATAATATATTTATATGTTTTTTCTTTTACAGAAATATCTATGTTACCACAATCTCATCCCGGGGTATATCAACATCGCGCACATGAAAGAGGTGCGTCAGTGGCGGACCTTCAACCGCGAATATGCGGAATATGAGGATTTGTGAGGCGATGGCGCCCGTGCTCGCCTCTAGACGGGTTCTTCCCTTACCTGTACGTGGACATTTTCTGTCTCCGCAGATTGTTCGGAGAGGAGCCCCTCGTACTGTAAGTATCTCTATATAATACGCTCAAAAGTTTGTGTATTTTTTAAGGTACTAATATAAATGTTCATTTTTTTCTGTTATAGAAGCAGCCGTCGCGAGTTCCCCCTCCGCCTCTCTCCGACTAATTTTTAGTTTTTTCTTTTTTATATTTTATCTTTTTATATTTTATATTTTATATATTATATTTTATACCTTTTTATATTTTATATTATATTTTAGATTTTTTTATATTTTTTATATTATATCTTTTATATTTTTAAACACACACACACACACACACACTATATCTATAAAAATACACATTTTTAAAATTAAATATTTTGTTTACGATAAATATGTGTATATGTTTTGCGCCTTCATTATCTATCCCATCCTTCTTCCTCCTCCACTTAGTATTGATTAGATTACATTTAACATATATAATTAGTAATAATAATAATAATATAATATATAATAATAATATAATAATATAAAAAAAATTTAATCTGCGTTCTCGCGTACGCCTTAGTCTCCGTCTTATCGCGTTCCCGCTATCCTTTCCCCTCATCCTCATTCTTTCTCTCTCACGCTATCTTGCTATTGTAATCTTCTCCTTTTCCCACCACATCATGCTTTCATTGTCCTACGCTATGTATAATGCGCATAGCGCTCTCCTTATCCTATCCTATACCACGCGTCTCCGTCTACCGCGTTGCGAACGCCTATCGCGCTGTCTCTCTCTATCCATCTCTCTACTCGCGGACCTCTCTCTCCTCTCCGCAATCCCCTCGTCTACCGGCTGCGTCGCAAACCTACAGCTGTATCGCGGACCTCTCCCCCTTCCCCGCGTACCCCGCGTCTACAAACCGCGTCGTGGACCTGCGTGACGTCATTCCCCCGCGCCCGTGGGTCTCCCCCGCCCCTGCACTCCCCTCGAGCACCTGAGTTAGAATCCCCCTTATATCACTACTACATTATATTTTTAATATTTCTACAATATTGCAAATAATGTATTGCATTTTCAATATTTCTATAATGTCACTATTATATTACATTGCAACTTACAATATTAAAACATTGTTACAATATATCTGCAACTTTCTGTGCTGTATGGGTATATATATATATGTAGAATTCGAATTTTTTTCTTATTACATACATGTTTCAGCGGATAAATCAAGCTGTGCGACGCGCAGTGAATTGTGAGAAAAAAAAGCAGCAGCAGCAACAGCGAAGAAAATATGCTGCTATGTACGCACAGCCAACACCGCCGTTCAACATAGCCGTTCATAACACCGACATAAGTCGCGCCGGTGGCAGGCTACGTGCCGTCTATACAAGCACCGTCACCACCCGCTTCTAATTATATATATACTCCTTACATATCGTCCATGTACCCATCTCCATCAATTTGCCCACCCATGCCATTCGTACGAACACCGGCACCGGTATACACACTCACGATGGCGTGCCAACAGGATACATCCCGCCAGGATGTGCGCCGTTTTATTAATTTTTTTTGGCGGTTTTCTTTGCTTTTTGTTTATCATATAGTTTTTTTAGATATAACATAAACATGTTATAACACAGAGTGATTTATGATGCTACATAATATATAATCGCAGTTTTCCTCTTGTTTTATTACAATTTGCTACTGCTACTATTCTGTAATATGGAGTGGCGTATCTCAAAGCTCCGGTTGCAATAACGAGTGCAAATCAGTGTCATAAATCTATAAAAGCTAAGCGTTAAAATCTCAAGAATGAAATTGTTTCTCTTTGCTGTAAATTGCACCTGTCATCAGTAGCTCTTTTTGTAATGTTTGATTTATATTTCAGTGATCATTGCTTGTCCAGTATTTTTTATAAATCAATCATATGTTCTTCTTTCATAAGATTATCACTCATAAACATTTTTCAGATTTTTATAACAAGATTTTGATTTAAAAAATAAAATATAGTATTATAATTAAATATAGTATTACGAAATATGTTTCTTTATTTTTTCCATGTTATATACAATTTTATAAATTTAGAAAATTTTTAAATTTCTTGATTTAGTTTTTGCACACCTTTATTCGACTATATATGATTTAATAATTGATATATATATTTATATATATGCATAGTAAAAAAATAAAATGTCCTCTAATATATTTATATATACAAAATAATAAAAAATAAAATGTCCAAAAAGTTCACTCTACATTTTAAAATAACTTTTACTTTTAGTAAAATTATAGTATACAATATTATTTAATAATAACATTAGTTGTATGTTAATTTTACTAAATGTAAAAGTTATTTTAAATTTAGAGTGAACTTTTTAGACGTTTTATGTTGTATTACTGTGTATATATAAATATATTAATTATTAAATCATATATAGTCAAATAAAAGTTTGCAAAAACCTAAACATAAAGATATACATGATGCATACTAATATATATAAGATACATATGCATATATATTTTCTACCGGGTTCGAACAGACGCTATTGAGCACTATTAGCGTACTCTCTCCTTATTCAACTTTCAGAAAGTAATAAAAATAGAATGAAACTTTTAGCGCTATTAGCGTCTCCCCAAACTGAGCCTTACACGCATGAAAGAGACAAAGATAATATAATATACGTCTATCCTTGTCAAAGAAAAAAGATTGCAACTCCAACTGTATCAATACCAGTCAATTAATTTACTGCTCTGTCTTACCCTCGTGCCTCGATCTTACACATAATATACGTATAAAAGTCTGTTTTGTAAAAATATTTTTTAATAAGCTTCTAAGCTCATTATAATTGTTCACTAATATTCTTTGATGTTGTACCAAGACTTAGCATTATATCTTATGCACGAAGAAACTGCAGAATTTTTATATTGTTGTACCGCTGGTTGAGCGACGGGTTCGGGATTTGCCGAAAGGAACGGACCAAAGGAGTTCCAAGACGTGAAGTAGAATGACTCAGTCAGATTTAGCAAATAAGCGTCCTTTAATTCTACAAGGTGTGGTTGCACGACTCTCTTCGCTTCCTTGTTTGGTTGTCGGATACTCGCTTTATCACTGTTGATTTTTGATTGTTCGGTACGGCACTTGATACTACTAACTTAATTTCGCGACTGCCCGCGTGTCTAAGTGCGGGCGGGTTTTTATCGTGCTGTGTACTTGCGCAAAATTCGTACGGGTCGTTTAACCTACATCGGGTGCAAGCGTAGCGAGTCCAAAGATCGGAATTCTTTGCTTGCACCCTGTCGCAATTGTCGTCGCGGTGTTCCGGTTTTCACAATCGTTCCGCGCGAGGATCGCTGTGTCATTAGTTCGCGCGGTCAATGCTCTGCATTCGCGGTATGTGGAGCTTCTCGCCCTATTTTACAATAGCGTATCGGTTATAGCTTATTGGGCTATAACATCCCTTCCCCCTAGGGAAAAGAAAAGCTTACGGGTTTTCTTTATACCTATAAATACATAGTTTATCTATACCCGTTTTACTCTATACATATATTTAGTTGTATTTTTTACAGTTTGGTTGTCGCGTTAACATAATATAAAATATAATTATCTTATAATTAGAATCGTGTACTTATGCTACGTTTTAATATTGGCTTTAGTGAGCCATATACGCGTGGTGTGTGCTCGTACATTTCGCGTTGTTCGCGCGGCGATAATTCTATCTTTTTATTTTTATTTTTTATAATTATATACACTATGATTGTTATTAGTATTATTGTTGTTATTCCGCTGGTCGCCATTAGAAATAGGAATTGTTTTTGGGTGAAGTACTTTATTATTTTCTAAACTAGTATTTATCTGTTCTAGCTTGGCTTTTAATTGTGTTAATTCTGCTCAGTGTTTGAGTATGTCCTCGAGTGTGTCATTGTTTTGTGTCAGCGTTTTGTGGTCGCGTAGTGGTGTCATTAATTTTAGGTAGGTATGTCTGTATGTCAATTTCGTGTACTGTTTCTTTTGCTTGTATTGTTATTTCTCCGGTCATTATTTTACAATTCCTTTTCATAATAATTTTTTCCGTGTTTTTTTATTGTTTTTACTTGTTCGTGTTGTTCATCGCACTCTACTGAAATTTGTTGTTCTCCCTCAATCGAATATAGCCAGGTATTTGATTGTTGTAATGGGATCTAGATCGAATGCGATCGTATGCTTCGTATTACAGTTATTATGATAACCTTTTCGTTGTATGTACATTTGTACTTCGCATGGTGCGTTTTAACTCACACGGTATATAGGTATCGTATTCTGGCATATATATCTTGAATTTATTTTTGTACATTTTTTCAGTTCGCTGTCTTTCGGTGTAATATATGTTAGTTTTTCTTTATCTATCCCGATTAGTTTGTTATTGATCTCCGTTTCTGTTCGTATGTTATTATAATCAGGTGCGGAGAGGGCGATGACATTGAGGATTTCGTAGTTTGGATATGTGATCAGGGGAAAACATAGGATCGTAAATATGTTATTTTTATTGTAAAAAGCGCTTATTTGTGAGTGCTTCTCTAGAGTTAGTCAGTCCTCGGAGTTAACTTTAAATGGGAAATATAATCCTTGCGGTAGTTGTTGCGTCGCTTCTTTAAGCTGCGTGACAATGTCATCTACCGGCATTAATTTTGGATGCATTGCTCCTCTTCGAATATATGTTAAATATTCTATCGTATTTTCTGCGTCATGTATCAAATCTGTGATGACCGCGGTTATTATTATAAAATGTTCGTTTATTTCGTCGCGTTCGAAAAACTTTGTTATTTCTTTTTGTAGGAGTCTTTCGTTTCGCTCTACTATATTTTCTAATTCGTCGATATGCGCTATAGTAGTGTTCATTATTTTTAATTGGTGTTTTACCGCGTGCTGTAAAACTTTTTGATTATTTCCTATTAAACTTAACTGCTCGTCGATTCGCTTTTCATCGTTCGCGTCCATAGTTCCGAATAAAGATTTTGCTGGTGAGCCTATTCCGTCTACTAGACCTCTACGTCTATCCGTCGGTTGTTTATATATGGTTTCGATTTTATTATCCCCTTTAAATATTTTGCTTTTCTTTTCGAACGGCGTATATCCCGTTGCTGTGTGCGGGGTGGTGTTGTACGTAAACATAGCGTACGGTATCCACTCATCCCAGTCTGTTTGGTCCACGTTAATGTAGTGCCGCAAATATTTCGCTAAAGTTCGGTGCGACCTTTCTAGTGCACCATTACTTTCCGGATGATAGGCGGTTGTTTGGATTTTGTTTATTTTGAGTAATTTGCATGTGTTTTTAAATATTTCGCTCAAAAAATTTGTGCCTTGATCTGTTAATACCGCTTCTGGTATTCCGTGTTCGAGTATGATTTTTGTTACAAAATTCTTTACTCACGGTATTAGCCTCCTGGTTCGGGATTGGTATCGCCTTACTGAATTTCGTGAGGTTATCTTGGAATGTTAGCACGTATTTGTTTCCGTTAGTGGTTAGCGTTAGCGGTCCTACAATATCTAGAGCGCATTTGTCGAACGGTTTGTTAACCGTATCTATTATAACGAGAGGTGCTTTATTTCTTCGTGAAAGTTTGTTCTTCTGACATAATTCGCATTTCTTTATGTATTTTTCAACGTTCTTTGTTAAACCGGTCCAATTGTGTTTTAGACATATTCTCTTTATTGTTCTTTCTATCCCTTGATGTCCACCTGTGGGAGCGTCGTGGTATTCATATAATATCTGTTTCTTTTCTTCTTCGTTATAAGTACGTGTAGTATCGCTACTATCTTTTTCGTTTTTTTCTTTATCTCTTTCCTCGCTGTTCATTACGTGTATCTCTTTTTTTCTTTCCGTCTTATAGACTTCTGGTGTCACGTTTCGGCTCAGCGCGTCGGCGTTCGCGTTCGCTCGTCCAGCCTTGTGTATGATTTCGTAATCATACTCTTCTAATTTTAGTTGCCATCGGATTAATCTTGATCCGGAGTTATTTACTCGGAGTAACCATGTCAAAGGTTTGTGGTCCGTAATAATTTTAAATTTCGTTCCGTACACGTACAGTCTGAAATGTTTAACAGCCCATACAATGGCTAGTAGCTCCTTTTCGGTGGTGCTATAATTTCGTTCAGCGTTGTTTAGCACTCTGCTTGCGTAAGCGATTGGCTTGTCGCTGCCTATCATTCCCTGTGATAGTATCGCTCCGATTGCATGGTCAGATGCATCGGTGGTCACATTGAATTCCTCTGTGAAATCAGGGTATTTTAATACTGGTGCCGTCATTAATTTTTCCTTGAGGGCATCGAATGCGTGCTGTTGCTCTGTAGTCCACGCGAATTTTTCTGTTTTCTTCGTTAGCTTAGTTAGCGGTCTATTTTCAAAAAATTTTCAATAAATCGTCGGTAGTATCCTGCCAGCCCTATGAAGGATTGTATGTCCTTCACTCTTTTCGGCGTTGGAAAATTTTTTATGGCCGTTAGTTTTGATGGATCTGGTGAAATCCCCTTTTCTGAAATTATACGCCTTAGATAAATTACTTCTTTTCGTAGAAATTCGCATTTATCTGGTTGTAGTTTTAGGTTATTCTCTCGGAGTCTCTTCAGTACTTCTTTGAGTCGCTTGTTGTGGTTCTCCAGGCTTGTTCCGTATATAACAATGTCATCCAGATAAACTAGGTATTTGAGCCTTTGCAATTCTGTCAGGACGGAATTCATTAGTCGCTGAAAGGTTGCTGGCGCATTTTTTAACCCGAACGGCATTCGGTTAAACTCATAATGTCCGTAGGGTGTTGAAAATGCTGTCTTTTGTTTAACTTGCTCAGCCATCTGGTGATACCCTGATGCCAAGTCCAGTGTGGTAAAGTATTTTGCGTTTCCTAACTGATCTAATATGTCAATTATATTAGGTAGTGAAAACGAATCTCCTATTGTTAAGTCATTGAGCGTTCGAAAATCTACTATTATTCGGAGCTTTGGTTTTCCGGATGCGTCTGCCTTTTTTGGGACCACTAATAACGGTGCGTCCCATTGACTAGCGCTTGTTTAAATTATGTCGTCTTCTAACATTTTTCTCACTTGTCTATCTACCTCTGCTTTATGTTTTTCTGGGAGGCGATATGGTTTTACGTTAACCGGCGAAGAGTCGGTTCGCGTCTTGATTTTGTGTTTTATTTGTCAGGGGTTCTCCCTCCACATGGAATACGTCCGCGTATTGTTCGCATATATTTTCAAGAGCCTGTTTTTCTTCTGTATTAAATGGGGTCTGTTCGCAGTAACTGTCAAATGTATGCGGGCCGCATTGAACTAAGATTCTGGTTTCCTCGTTTTTGTATCGTATTGACTTCCACTGCAGTATCATGTGCGATTTCTTCGAGGGTGACAATGGGTGTGCATATCTCGACTTCTTTTTCCGTAGTGTTAATAATGCTGATCGGGCATGTATGTTTTTCAGCTTTTACCATACAGTTTCCTATGTATACACCCGGTGCGGTTTCTTCGGCTTGCACGAGGCCGACTCTACTCCCCTCCGTATAAGTGGTTATTATAGTTTCGCTACGTGGTTTTAAAATGATTTTGTTGAATGGGTAGAGTTTTACGGCGGAATCTCCTATTTTTAGTATCGCGCGTTGGTAGTCACAAGACACGGAGTGTTTTCGTAGGAAGTCAATCCCCAAAATTCCGTCGTGTTCAATCAGAACGTCGTCTTTCACGACATAGAAGGCATGCTTTATTTTGGTTTTATCTAATATAATCGTAGCGTACATTTTTCCCACTGTATGTATTTGGTGTCCTGTTACACCTGTAAGCGTAATTCGCTTTTCATATGAGAGCTTCATCTTTCAAATGTTTAAGTTTTATCAAAGAAATTGTTGATTCAGAATCGTAAAGCATTTTTACTCTATCGCGTTTTACTTCGCGCATTGATAGGTTCGCTATTAGTAGTTCGGTTGGGTTTTGTGAACGCGGGGTATTTTTTAAATGTGCTACCCGGTATGTTGATGCAGGTCGCCGCTGTTTGCTTCTGGTTTCTTCTTGTCCGTCGTCACTATCGCTATTTGTTGAGGCCGTGCTTTTCTTTCGCTGACGATGCGGATTCTTATTTTCGCACGTACTTTCATCGCGTGTTTTGTTATTATTTTCTTTTGTTTTACTAGTCGTCGTTCCTGGTCGTCCCTTTAGGCTCCAGCATTCATCTCGGTTGTATTCGGATTTTTTGCAGTAATTGCAGTATTTATCGCAGTTACTCGCATAGTTTTATCTGGCTTGGGAAGTACATATTTGCTACTTCGACAATCGCACCCGAAGTGTCCAGATTTACCGCATTTGAAGCATTGCGGACTCGAGTTCTGAGTTTGTCGCGAAAACTTTGCTTCAACTTTATTTTTATTAACCGTTTGAATGCGGAAGAATTTTCTTATGTATATGCTAAAATTGCGGAATGAAATGCGTAGTTATTTTTTTTGGAAAATAATAAAAATGGTTATAATTAACTCTAATTATTATAAAAAAAGGAATTTTTACTAACAAAAATGTTTTTTATTCTCACTTATTACATGAGTGTTTTGCTGCACAAATTCCATGAATTCCTTTTTTACATATAGCACAAATTAAGTTGGATCGTTTAATTCCATTTCCATTTTTTTTACTGCAAACCTCACACTGTCGCAAGTTTCGTCCAGGCAATTTTTCTAAAGAAAACTTTTTACTTATTGGTAGTCTTTCTGTTTCATTTTTGCTTGCTAACCATTCCTTCTCTATAGCCTGAATAATGCTTGAAGTAAATTGCAGTCTAGTTAATTTTTTACCCAGACAATTTTCGGAATATATTATGTAAGCGTTTAGCACCATTCTGACAAATATGTTGAAAACAACTTTTTTCCAGTATTTGAGAGTTCATCTTTCATCGAGATATATATATAACATTTTGTCGGATTCATCAACTCCATTCATAAACCTATTATAATTGTGAATAATAATTGGTTTTTCCTTTACATATTGAATATTTCCTTTCTTCTTTGTAACGGTTATATTTCCTGTTGTGCAATTTGTAGAGATCAATATGACGGGATTTTTTTTAGTTTGTTTGTCTCGGTAAGAGCACATAAGTATTTTGTCATTTTTGAAATATTTTGGCTGACCAACCTGTGCAAATTTTGCCTCATTTGGAATGTATTTTCTATTTCTCCGAATGGTGCCAGTTAGATATGTGTTTTTCTCTAACAATGCTTTTGCAAGGTGTATGCTTGTGAAAAAATTATCTACGAATAAATGGTATCCTTTATTCAAGTAATTTCCGAGTGTTAACAATTTCTCAACCACTACATATCCAAGACCATTCTTTTTTATTTCATTTTTATCATCGTTTGATTTTGCACCTTGATAACAAGAAAATCCCAAACAATAATTTGAAATAGAATCGCAAATCATCCAAAACTTGATTCCCCATTTATGGTGTTTTTTGTTAGGAAGATACTGCTTTATAATAGAGTGACAGTGAGTACCAACTAATGATTCGTCTCAACTGGTGATGTGGCGTATATTGTTCCCGAAAAATTTTATTGGCGTAATCTGCTAAAAAGTTGAATTTACCGCACGGATCGTAATTTGAATGTCCTCGTGGTGCTAAACTGTTATTGTCTACTAAATGAAAAAAGTTCAAAATCAATTGAAACCTATCTCTAGCAAACATTTTTCCAAACCACGGGATGTTTCTCGAATCTTTACTCCAATAGGAGTATATTGAAGGTCGTCTTGTAATGTCCATTTCTAATATAACTGCAACAAATGCTTTCATTTCTGTAACAGTTACTGGTACCCAAGATCTTGCGTGTGAACGTCGTTTCAATTTCTTTCCGGAATTCAAAAACTGCTCAGCATAGCGATTCGTTTCCGTTACCATTGTAGTGAAGAGCGAATTTGAAAAAAATTTATTGAAATATTCAATTGGCTTCGCATCAGAAGCAGGGGCATGTTTTGGACCAGGCACTTCAAAAAAACTATTCGATTCATTCGAAAATATTGTGTTTACGGGTAAAAATTCATCGATATTATCGCCATCGGAGGCATTTGCAGCTCCTTCCTCATCATCACTGCTATCACTAATAATTCGCAATCTCTTAGAAGGAATGATGATGTCACTTCCACTATCAGTTTCAAAATCATTACTACACTCTTCATTATTACTGCTCATATCATAGTCACTTTCAGATGAATTAGAATTTGGCATGGTGCTTTTGTAATTATCAGTATAACACTTGTTAAAAAAATGAAAACAATTTTTAATTATTGTAAACTAATGAAAAGTTTTTTACTACAAATAAATAAATAAAACACAGTGATAAAATATAGTAGAGCCGTGGATGGTGGTACAATAGAAAAAGTGATCCAATTATTTTGATATAATTTGTTTTTGTATATAAAAAATTTTATTGTAAAAATTATCTCTTGTCCCTATAGATATAATAATGATTAAAAAAAATTAAAGTCGAAATCTATCTATCTTTTTACATTGACTCATTTTTTCTACCGTACCATGATCCACGGCTCTACTACTATATTTTACCACTGTTTTATTTTAATTTTTATATTACTAAAAACCACAATTAAACGAAATTAATAATAAACTGAAATGGATATAAATACAACTGTTCTCAATTAATACGAAAATTATACTAATGAACAGCAGCGTGATCACGCGTCTCCGCATTCCTGGCTAGACAAGAGAAGCGCGATCGCGCTTCTCCGCATTTTTGGCGTAGGACAAGCGAAGCGCGATAGCGCTTCACCGCACTCAAACGGTTAAATGAGTTGTGAATTTTTCCCGTATGCCCTATGAGTTTTTCTTCCGAACTCGCTCCGTTTATGGCCTCCTGTAGTGTAGTGTATCGTTGAGCTCGGACTAATAGTTTGATATCGTCACGTAGTCCCGTTTCAAAATTAATTAGAGCCTGCTTCTTTATTGTTCGTTGGATTGCGCGTTTGAACATGGGCGAATGTTCTTCCCCTTCTATCATTGATTCATATAGTTTCATAGCAAGTTGGTCTACGCGTTGCCCAAAAGCGTGAGCGGTCTCGTTCGTTTTCTGTTTCAAGTGAGTTAAATTCTATTTGTAAATGGGTCGTGCTCTGTTTCGGTTGATAACAGTTTTCGAGTTGTTGTTTTAACTCATCGTACGACTGTATATCCCGTGTTTCAAAGTCTTGCCTAGCCTTTCCTGTTAACTTTGTGTACAGGATCGTTTGCAGTAATGCGTCTTCGTCCAGTGGGTTAATAGTGTTCATTGCGTAGGTGCATGAATTTATAAAATCTTTCAAATTACTTCTCGAAGTTCCATCAAATTCCGGAATTAGAGTTCGCGCTTCTTTTAGTGACACGAACTGTGGGGCTATACTCTGTCGATGCCTGACATCGTACTCTGTCCGTACGTAATGTCTAGGTTATTATCGCGGGGTATGTTTCGCGTTCTGTTTAATTCGTCGCGATTGATGTGCATATCTTGTACTTGTTCCCGTAATTCTCTTATTTCCGTTTGCATTTCTCGGAAACTGTGTAAAAGTTCTAAGAATACCTCATTATTCGTATTATTTCCTATTGCCGGTTCCATGTTTGCTTGTCGTGCAGTGGAATTTCCTCCTGCTTGTGTTCGCATACGCTCAATTTCTCTATCTATTTCTGCTGACGGTACATTCGGTTGTCGGGCCATGTTCGATTCGACAGCGGGCTCGAATATGCTTTCGTCAAACGACAAAGGTGAATACGTCCTTCTCACGGAAACGCGGTCGACGGTATTACGGCCAGTGATTGATCCGTTCACGTCGGGGTGATTATCAATAGTGTGGTCGAGTTCCTCGTCCGAATATTGACCTCCTAAATTTCTTCACACGTTTTCGTGAATATCGCGGGTCGCTCCTTCGATTATCTGTTCAGGTGTTACGTGACCGAATCTATTTGCTATTTGCGTCGGTATACTAAGAAACCGTGGTCGGTGGAAGGTCACGCGTTTCGCTGGTGCCGACATTCACGCTAGATTTTTTATAATTAGTTTCTGGGAATCGGTTCGCATTCGCTCAATGTGTTACAATAATATTGAATTTCGGATTTACAGTAACATTACGGCTCGCATTTTGCGCTCGCTCGTGGTCGTGCTGCTGACGCTGCAGGTTCAACGGCTGCTACGGCGTGTGACGCTGCGTTGTTGATTGTGGAGTTGTCGTAGGTCGTAGCATTGACTGGCTCGCGTCCTTCTTCAGCTTCCTGGCTGAAGTCTTCTAGGATCTCGCCTGTCCTAGTCATACTATAGTGATTTTCTCCCTAGGTGCAGTCTTCTATCCCACCGCTGCCACCAGTTGTTGTGCCGCTGGTTGAGCGACACGGGTTCGGGATTTGCCGGAAGGAACGAACCAGAGGAGTTCCAAGACGTGAAGTAGAATGACTCAGTTGGATTTAGCAAATAAGCTAATCCTTTAATTCTACAAGGTGTGGTTACACGACTCTCTTCGCTTCCTTGCTTGGTTGTCGGATACTCGCTTTATCACTGTTGATTTTCGGTTGTTCGGTACGGCACTTGATACTATTAACTTAATTTTGCGACTGCCCGCGTGTCTAAGCGCGGGCGGGTTTTTATCGTGCTGTGTACTTGCGCAAAATTCGTACGGGTCGTTTAACCTACATCGGGTGCAAGCGTAGCGAGTCCAAAGATCGGAATTCTTTGCTTGTACTCTGTCGCAATTGTCGTCGCGGTGTTCCGGTTTTCACAAATCGCACGTTCCGCGCGAGGATCGCTGTGTCTTTAGTTCGCGCAGTCAATGCTCTGCATTCGCGGTATGTGGAGCTTCTCGCCTTATTTCACAATAGCGTATCGGTTATAGCTTATTGGGCTATAACAATATTATACACATGTTGACATGACGAGCTTGTAACTTTTTAACTTTTTTCCCTTTTTTAACTGCAAATGTAGCGCTAAATCTTCGTTACTATAAGTACTTTAATTGTGAAAAAGGAATTTTTGATCTGTTTAACCAACAAAAATAAATTTGCAAAACAGTTTTATATCATGTTCTGTCAGTAAAAAAACCTTTTAGGATCCCCTTAATCAAATTAAAAAATTTGAAATTTATAATGACATTTCAATCAACGTGTACAGTTTTGAAAACGACAATTATATCCCGTTACGCCTTATGGAGTAAAAGAGGGACAAGCACGTCAACTTGCTCTACGTGCAAGATGCGCGAGACATTTCGCGTGAATCAAGAATCTATCCAGGTTCGTGAGTTCGCAACTCAGCAAACACAATGGTCAAAAATATATCTGCGATTGGTATGTATATTTAATAAAACCGTCTAAAAATATATAAAACAAAGATAATAAATTGTAACTTCTATTTTACAGACGCATGCATTACTTTCATTCGGACGAGAAACTACAGTCGCATACAGTAGACTGTGGAAAGATGAACGACTGCGCTATCTGGTTACCAAGCGATAAGGACAGAGAAAGGTGGCTTGCATTCACCAACTACAACAGGAAGGAGCGACTACCTTTCGTGTACGCCGACCTGGAGTGCGTTTTGGTGAAAAAAGAAAAAAATTTTTATCAACATCACCAAGCATTTAGTATTGCTTATTATGTACATTGCTCGTACGATAATTCGTTATCCCCGTATCATTCTCATCACGAAGCCAATTGCGTTGCATGGTTTGCCGACGAACTTAAAAATTTGGCGCAACGTGTAGAAAATATTTTAACAACCAATATCCCCATGGTAAATTTAACGCAAGATAAATGGAAAGAATTTCGAAGCGCGACTCAGTGTCATATATGTGAGAAACCATTCGTGGAAGATGATGATACGCGCGTACGTGATCATTGTCATTTGACCGGACGGTACAGAGGTCCCGCGCATTCAAATTGCAATCTAAATTACAAAGAATCTTTTTGCATTCCAATAGTACTTCACAATTTATCCGGTTATGGTTCTCACTTTATAATCGAGGAAATAGCCCTAGCGTTCGAAGGGGGAATCGATTTACTTCCGATAACAAAAGAAAAATATATTTCACTTACAAAACATGTTAAAGGTACGAAAAACAAACCGGGAAATCACATTAAATTACGTTTCACAGATTCATATAAATTTTTCACAGTAAGTCTCGACAAATTGGCATCTTTTCTGAGCAAGGATAAACTCAAAATTTTACGAATGGAATTTAAAAATTTATCCGCCAAGGATTTCAATTTACTGAAAAGAAAAGGTGTCTTCCCGTACGAGTACATTGACTGCGTAGATAAATTGCAAGATGCGTGTTTACCATCGCAAGAATCATTTTACAGCTTCTTGACTGGTAACACAGTATCCGAAAGCGATTACGCGCACGCTGACTGTGTGAAAGCGATTCTCCATTCGAACGCTAGGCGAATATAGCGATTTATATCTCAAAACTGATGTCTTGTTACTAGCAGACATTTTTGAAAATTTCCGCGAGAATTATATCAAGAGTTATGAGCTCGACCCTGCGTATTATTATACTCTTCCCGGCTACACGTGGGACGCCATGTTAAAGCATACGAAAATTATATTTGAATTACTCACAGACATTGACATGGTTATGTTTATCAAACGAGGTATACACGGTGGTCTGAATCAATGTTTCAATAGGTACGCGCGTGCTAATAACAAGTACATGCAGTCGAATGACGCATCGAAACCATCAACGTACTTGATGTATTTCAATGTTAATAATTTATACGGATGGGCAATGTGTCAACCATTGCCCTATACCGACTTTCAGTGGGTCGATAATGTTTCCAATTTTGATGTATCATCGATCGCGCTCGATTCATCTACAGGCTACATCCTCGAAGTCGACCTCGAGTATCCGCAGCATCTTAACGATTCGCACACTGACCTAACGTTTTGTCCGACAAGCCACCCGGCAAGCGAGAGAGCAAGTTGCTCGCAACTTTATACGATAAGAAACGATACATAATACACTACCGCAATCTGCAGCAATGTACGCGACACGGTCTTCGCGTTACAAAAATTCATCGCATGTTACAATTCGCGCAATCTCCATGGTTACGTACATATATTGCACTAAACACACAATTTAAAACAATGGCTAAAAATGATTTTGAAAAGAATTTATATAAATTAATGAGTAATGCAGTTGTTACGTCCAGACTCGAAAAAAAGATGAGGTAATAATGGAAGGACGGAACTTACCCTTGCCGAAACGCGTTAAACTCTTAAACGGTTTCGACTCGAACGAACTGTGCAAGGCCTGACCCGGTCAAAGATCTCGAGGGTCTCTTTTACTGGGACAGTAGGCCGTTCGTTCGGTGATCCCTTTTCGGTAAGGGAATTTAATCCCTGTTACGCGGGACGGGACCTTGTGCGATCTGGGAGTCAGGGAAATATATTTGTAAGGGTTAATAAATTTAATTAATAGATTAAAATTTTAATTTTATACATTTATTAATAGAAAATGAAAATATATATTTATAAAATTTAAAAAATTATTAACATTATAATTAGGCGGTTAATCTAACTTATGAATGGGCTGACCGTGTGTGTGTGTGTATGTGTGTGTGTTGTGAGTATGTGGGAGTTCATAGGTGTTACATAAATTTGGAAGGTGGTCAGTCAGATAATTTGGTGGTGGACTAAGAGGGACTTATTACCTGACTGGTATTTATACAATAATTCTTAAAATTTTAAAGGAAAGGGCAGGGAAGGAATTATAATTCTTGAAAACTAATCGTGGAAGGGGGAAATTTCCTCCAGAGAGCCTCCATTGGAACGGTGAGGGGATGTTTATGTATTTCCTCCATCCCAGGGACGAACCACGGGATAACAGATCCACCAGGGTTGGATATAAGGACGGCATAAAGAGTTTCTAAGTCAACGGGGCCAGGTCCGATTGTATACAAGCCGTCTGGAAGGGGATGTAGGATCTCTGGGAGGATATTGAGTAAATATTGGAGAGGATCTAGAGGAGGGGGACGATGAGCTTCTCGATGCTCGGAATTATCGCGTTGTTCCCTTTCGGTGGAACTTGCGTTTTCCTTCTTGAGGTCGTCGACTACCTCGGCGACCTCACGGTCTCCCTCAAGGGTCTCCCAAATTTTATCTAACTCTTCTTGAGAATCAGGTAAATTTTGAGAGGAAGATGGGGGTGAATCGCCCAAGATGATGATAGAGGCTGAGGAGGGTGGACGTGGAGGGGGTTTCTCCAGAAGGGCCCGGTAAATCGAAAGGAGAAGGGGAGGGATGTACGTGAGAGAATGATACTAGGGGATGTGAAGAGAGAGGGGGATCTATGGGGGTGGGAAGAGAAGGGTCAGGTGTAAGGGGTGGTTCCGGCTCTCTTGAAGAAGGAGAGGGAGGATGGGACTCTGGGTGTGTGTGTAATGATTGTTCGCGGAAAAATTGATTGATTAATTCTATATTAAGATTAGAGATATCGCCTTTAAAAGTATGACCTACTGTCGCCTGAACTAACACTCTTCGGGTAGGTTGATTCTTAAGATTGCGGCGACGTTTTGTTTTAGCCTTTAGGCGTTTCGAGTGAACGGGCTTCACTAAGACCCACGCAAGTATTAATAAAACTTAAATTTAATGTTTGGTGAGACAGTTCTAATTAGCAAAAATTATAATATTCTTAATAAAGTTGTTTAGTCATGAAGTTATATTATTTGAAACACATAAATATAGAAAGAAGAGAGAAGAAAGAAGAAAAAAAAAGAAGGGAATGAAACAAAAGGAAGGAAGTAATAAATAAATTATAATGAACGTTTAAAGGACCAGAGGAAAAATGGAGTTCCGGAGAATTTTGCTTAATCGCGTATTTTAGTGCCAATATGCGAGGTACCGTTTCCACCAAAATACACAAGTGCCCACTGAGAAAATAGAAAGAATTTGCAGATTCTGCCTAATTATATTTTGTGCCAGCATACGAGATACCGGTTCTGCAAAATACACAGGTGCCCGCGGAGAAAAATAGAAAGACTACGTGAAAATGAAGAGGATGGGAAATAAACATAAACAATAAGAGAAGGAGAGCTAATTATAATGACAAGGGTAAAAATAGGAAGTAAACCGATCAAACAGTGATAACATGAAAAATTAAGAATTGCCTCACTATAATTATAATAACAAAATTTTAACTGAGGGAGGTGAAACAAACAGATAAAATTATTTGCTCGGTACTCACTACTTATTGCATACGTCGATGGTTTTTGTTTTGAAGAGGACCTCGACAGCGAATTTCGTGGCGTCGGTATAAATTAGATAGCAATCCTGGTTAGCGGTCTAATCCTGTGCGTTGGATGACACGATTACTTAGAATATCTAACACTCGATATTGTCTTGAATTTTTAATTCGCACGCAACCATTTTTCAAAGAGTCTGTGTTAAATATGAGCTGAAGCACATGCGGAATTGAAAGTATTAATACTCGAAGAATTAATAATGGAGATGGAATAATCAATTTCGCGTCTCAAAGCCGAGGTCGAGAAAAGAAAAAATATTAGTACTGTGCACGAGAGATCGAACCGTAATAGTGATGTCGCGGCGCATTACTCTTCGCATTAAATACTAGAATTCGTACCTCCCCTCTATTGGACGAATTAGAATTTTAATTAACGCCCCCATATGCTTAGAAGGGTGTTTCTTTCGACTTTGAGTCTCAAAAAGTTCTTCTCTATTGGTTCAAAAAATTTTTCCGTTTGGCCAATGAGGAATTTGGTACCGTCAGAGTCGCTTATCGCTATTTAGAAATTTATTATAAACGGTGACTCTGTTTTATTTAAAATTTCTTTAGAGAGCCGTTCTAGTGTTAATGCTCGATTCAATTTCTAAGATTTCTTTAGTTATCTTATTTAGAGTTGGTCTCGCCTTACGGAGGTTTGTTAAAATTTTATTGTCCACGTAACGTAAGATTCGTGAAGTGTGACTAAAGTAACAACTCTCACGGTTTGATATTTCGCCGTAGAGCGTTCTCAGAATCACTATCTCTAAATGTTTATGCATTCCTTTCGAAAAGAAAGAATCGTGAACTCTACAGGACGTAACACAGTTTTCGACAAAACGATGGAAAATGTGCATAATCGCATAGATGTTAAACTTATAACAAAATGGGACTTATAACAAAGAGGTACGGCGCAGAGGCAATGATCGCGAAACCAAGTTTTCATAGCAGGAGCGTTTTTTCGGAAAATTTAATCGCTGTGGAATTACATAAATTCAAGGTGAAGTTTTATAAACCAATCTATGTAGGTATGCGTATACTTGATGTATCCAAGATGTGTTTGTACGAATTTCATCATGATTACATGATTCCAATGTATAAAGAAAAATGTAAAGTCATGTACACCGACACGGTTAGTCTCATATATCACATTGAGTGTGAAGACGTGTATGAGAATATGATGCGCGACATCAACAAGTTTGACACGAGCGACTATGCGATGGACAATGCGTATGGCATACCGCTTATGAATAAAAAAGTTCCGGGTTTGATGAAGGATGAAAACAACGCTATGATAATGACAGAATTTGTCGGGCTTAGAGCAAAAATGTATGCGCTAAAAGTAGATGATAAAAAGAATACGAAAAAGGTAAAAGGTGTCAAGAATAACGTCGCGAAAACAATAACATTTGACGATTACATGCAGTGTTTGAACGAAAAAATTGAAATGACGCGGCAGCAATCGAGTATAAGATCGAAAATGCATAAAGTATATACCATTCGGCACAAAAAAATTGCTCTAACAAGGGAACTGTCGGAAGTGTCCCTCACCGATTTTAATGAGCTTTGGATATGTTGTAGAACATAAAAAAATATTAGACCCATATTTTTTTAGCGGCGTATCTCAACGTTTAGAGGTTGAAACAATCTCTCGAAGAATAAGGAATTTTTCGTTTTTAGCGAATATCTTTGAAATTATAGGACATATGAAAAAATGTTTTATACGAAAGTTTTATGGTATTTTGTACTCTTTACAATAGTATAATTGTATTTTTAAAAAATGTCAAATTTTTTAATTTACCCTCACCCTTTATTTTGCAAAATTAAAAAAATTTTTTAAGAACGAAAAATTCATCCATGTATAATAATATGTGGGTTCCACGAATAAATTTTGAGAAAACAAGATGATAACTTCGTGCTATAGGCGCTGTGCTATAAGTTGTGTTGCATTATTTCTTTAGTTGCGACACATTCAATAAAAGCCTCTTGTGTATATATTTATATTGTGCATATATTGGAACATAAAAATAGATTAATCTTAATGACATAATACGCAACATATTAGAAAATAAATTAAAGAATAAAAGAAATAGTGTTATTAAATTTCACATTTACATATATAATTGTAAATATTAATTTATATAATTATTAAATATAATTTAATATATAATTTAATTTAATGAGCTTATTGATTAAAAAATACTATAAAATAAAAACAAAAGAAGGAATAGAAATAAAGTTAAAATATTAAAAAAAAAAAGAAAGAAAGGAAGAAGAAAAAGAGGTTGAAATTGTTACAAACGTAATTTCATATGAATAAGAATTTTTTATTAGACAGAACTAAAAGAATACCAACATTTGTTGCATTGGTAAGGAAAACTGCGAAAAACCTTAGTAGTCATCAATAATTTAAAAACACATCTTTTTTAAAGAAATTAATACAGAATTTGTTCATAAATATAGCACATATTCATTACAAAGATGATGTTCATAGAAAAAATGTGTTATGCAAAGCGATTTGTAGCGTGCGTGCGTGCGTGCGTGCGTGCGTGCGTGCGTGCGTGCGTGCGTGCGTGCGTGCGTGCGTGCGTGCGTGCGTGCGTGCGTGCGTGCGTGCGTGCGTGCGTGCGTGCGTGCGTGCGTGCGTGCGTGCGTGCGTGCGTGCGTGCGTGCGTGCGTGCGTGCGTGCGTGCGTGCGTGCGTGCGTGCGTGCGTGCGTGCGTGCGTGCGTGCGTGCGTGCGTGCGTGCGTGCGTGCGTGCGTGCGTGCGTGCGTGCGTGCGTGCGTGCGTGCGTGCGTGCGTGCAAGTAGCAAGTTAATTTTTATTTCATTTCATTTTGGTTTTCCGTACATTACGATGTTGCATTATAGATATATGCATAATAATGATTTAACGAATTTTTATTAATTCAATAATCTTAAAGCAATGAATGACAAGAATAAGACAAAAAAGTAATATAACTCAACAATAAATACTTACATGTTCACGAAAGCACAATATTCAATACACTTCTTTATATTGTTAACTACAAACTGAAAAGACAGCTTTCCGTTATTAAATATTTATATCTAAATTTAAATGATTATATGAATATATATATGTATTTGCAGATTTTGCACAACGAACGAATAAATTTATCATGCAAAAATTATATATTCATATAATCAATCTATTTTTCTTTGCATTATTTTTAACACAGATTGGGTTGACTTCTGCAAATATCATCTCGGATGGTATGACTTTGTAGTTTTATTGCTTAAAAACAGTACATACACGCTTATGCCTGCAAAGATAAAATAATCTCTATTTTTATTTTATGCATCACAGCACTATTTTAATTCTTGCAATATGTAAACATACTTACATATGTTACTTTTGTTATATACATTAATGAAATAAAGACTAAAGACTCTCCAATTAAAGATTAAAAATAAAATGAAAGGGTTTTAGGAGCCGAGCGGTATAGGTGCGCAAAAAAAAGAAAACAAAAATTTCAAATTAAGAAATTTTTATTATACAAACGTTTCGGTCTTTATTTAGACCTTAGAAAAATAAATTAGTTATATGAATATATTATTTTTATCTGATTTTATTCGTTTGTGTCGTGTGCAAAATATGCAAATATACAGGGTGTCCGGTAATAATCGCCCAATCTTTCATGGGCAGATAAAGCAAGTCAAACCGAATAGTAAAGTCCTTTACCATTTTGCAATCTTCGTAATAATTACCGAGAAATTAATTAACAAAGATTGACAAATCGAAGCAAGTGCAAGCACGCTGCAAAAAAGATGGTGAGAAGGACGGCCCACCGCTAGGCCGGTCGCTAAATAATAATCGTTAATATATTGTTCTTATCAACGCTTCTCGACTATGCCCCTGGTAACCGCGAGACAATGGCGCCTATTTACGCCGCGCGCGCTTAGCGACCGTCCTTAGGGCCGTCCTTCTCGCCATATTTTTTGCAGCCGGCTGATACTTGCGCTGGATTTGCCGATCTTTGTAAATTAATTTTTCAATAATTATTCTGAAAATCGCAAAATGGTATAGGACTTTTCTATTCGGTTTGACTTGCTCTATCTGCCTATGAAAGGTTGGGCGATTATTACCGGACACCCTGTATATATATACATATATTATATATCAGGATGTCTCGTAACTCTCAATTACTTTAGGGGGTGAAAGAAGGTGGAATTTTGAGTAAAAAGTTTCTTTTCTGATTTTGGCTCAGACCATTATTTACCGAGTTATTAACAATTAAAGTTGACTAATCAGATGGCGTGCGCCCGGAGTACTTATGGGCGTAATATGCCATGGGACCCTTCGTGTTTATCGTACATTTTCTTCATTAAAATTTTATTGTAAATTTTCTCAAAGTCCCACACGGGTTTTTAAGGGAGTCCAAAATAGGTATCAAAAAAGTATATTTCAATCGATTGCAAATGGTCTGAAACGTGTTTTGGACCTCACTTTCAAAGACCATTTTTGGAAATTTTTTTTTTCTAAGTCTAATATGGATTTTGAAGGGAAAAATAAAAATTGCGCTCAATCGACGAAGATAGTTCGGAGCATGTGGTAAAAGTGACTTTTTTCCAAGTCCCACATAGGTTTTCGAGAAAAACTCTTTTTTTTTGTTTTGGATTTGGAAGTAAAGAGAGATAAGATAATTTTTCTGTTTGTCAGTTTTTAAGAGCTCTGGAAAACAAGACCAGGATGTTCCTGTAGGACCAACTGTTCGCGAGATATGATCGAAAAAGTGTGTCTAGAGATGATGAAAAGACGATGTATTTGTCAAATAAAATTGTACAATTGTCACGGTCGGTTGCACGCACAATATTGCACATACATTTGTTACGTATAAATGTAAACTTACCGTAGGAATTTCGTTTGAATCAGGATTTATGTAAATAACGCCGCCTTTCTGAAGATATTCTTCAAACCTTATAGCACGCTGTTTGTTTTTTTCTGTCTCTTCAGGTTTTCCGTATATTACCTGCAAGAATACAAGAAACTCTTCATTGTTTGAAATTGTGCATAAACGTCGATTGTATGTCGCTAAATTATTATAAAATCAAATTGTTGTAAATTATATCTAAATATCTGTGCTGCAGGGGCGTACTTGTGCTATCCTCTTGTTGTGAGTTTTTAATTTCCGGGTGCACTTTGTTAACAACGTGCTCAATGTAATAATCCGCTCGAGATCGCTGACACTAATTTTGTACCAACTACATTTTGCACAGTATTATATATTACATAGTAAGTTAATACCTTTTTGAGATTGCCTGTTAGATCTGGATTTGCGCATGGAGATTTCTGAAGTAACTAGTTGCTTATTTGATGAAATTGCAGCCCGCGCACTCATAGAGTGTCCTGATTCTAACACTGTTTCGCTATCTTCAATACCTGGATTTGTACACAAGAAATAATAAAACAAAATGCAACAAAATTGTGTAAAAAATATATTGAAATATTGAAAATTTTAATATTAAAGAAGAGTTTCCAAATTTACAAAATTTGTATAGTTAATTTCCTCTCATCTAAGATGAGAGCACTTCCATTATTTTTACATTTTCTCTCAATTTTTATTTTGATTCTAATGTGTCGCACACATAAAATAAAAATTGTATTGCGCATTTCTTTATTCACTTTCTCACTTTAACACGGTTACATAATAAACGAAAACATAAAAATGGCAGTGTAAAAAAAAAAATAGAAACAGAGACCATCAGCTGACTTAAAAAAAATATAAAGTCATAAAATAGAAAAAATTTCTATTGCATTTTTTTAAATTTATCATTATTTAAGATGGGTTAAATAATGATAAATTAAAAAAATGCAATAGAAATATTTTCTATTTTAAGACTTTTTTGATTTTTTTAAGTCAGCTGTTAAGTCTCTGCTTATATATATTTTTTTTTACACTACCATTTTTATGTTTCCATTTATTATGTAACCCATGTCAAAGTGAAAAAGTGAATAAAGAAATACACAATAAAATTTTTATTTTATGCGTGCAACATTAAAATAAAAATAAAAATTGAGAGAAAATGTAAAAATAATGGAAGTACTTCATCTTAGATGAGAAGATAAGCAAACACCAGAAACTCCTAATAAGCAATCACACATGCTTAAAATACTAAAGTAATCTTATTTAATCCAATGATGAGTTTTTTAGGTTGGTTGGTCTTTAGTCTTATCATTTGATAGTTTTGCTATTTTTTTAAACAACAAATTTAAATAGAATTTAATTGAAATTAATTTAAAATTAACTCTCATAAAGAATTAATTTACATAAAATAAAATTCTTTATTGAAATTGACTATATAAATTTTGTAAATTTGGAAACTTTTCTTTAATATAAAAATTTTCAATATTACAATATATCTTTTACACAATTTTGTTGCATTTTGTTTCATTATTGGGTGATACTATTGATTATTTTATTCCCAAGAATTTTATTTGATATAAATTAATTTTTTACGAGAGTTAATTTTAAATTAACTTTAATTAAATTCTACTTAAATGTGTTATTTGAAAAAATAAAAGTACTAAATAATAAAACTAAATACCAACCTGAAAACTCATCGCTTGAATTAAATGAGATTACTTCAGTATTTTGAGTATGTGTGATTGCTTGTATCAATTGCTTACCTTAGAAGTTTCTGGTGCTTGCTTATCTTCAGATATACAAAAATTATTTAATAGTTTACCTATCGCTTGAACTTTATTTGGCGGCTCTCACCGTTCGAGCGTTGCAGGACTTTCAAGAGATAGGATCGTGAATAATTACGAATTCTTTCTGTTTCAGCTTTTATCTTGCAATCTGAAAAAAATAGTTCATTATTCAGTGAGTGGATTTGTTTTTTTTTTTTTGCTTTTATTTATTATTTAGAAATAAATATAATATATAGTGATTTTTATCATCGATAGAAATGGACGAGCAACAGCAACAGCAGCAGGAGCAGCAGCAGGAGGACGACATCGAAGCAAGAGGGGAGTTTTTTTCTTTATTAATTAATATTTTAATTAATATAATTTAATCATTATTAATTATTTGTTTTTTTTTCAAAAAACAGAATCCCATAGCGGTTCGACGGCGTCCGTGAGTTCGTCTATAGAGGTAGAAATGGTGACGGAGCAGGAGGAAGGTAGAAAGATAGTACTTGTGTTTTTTTCTTTATCGCAATTATTTAATATTTTAAATTTTTCTTTTGGTTTTAAACAACAGTCTCGGAGGGAGAGTCAGAGGGAGAGGCAGAGACAGAGGCGCTACCCTGGGAAGAAAGAAGGCGAAGATGGGAGTGGAGACGCGCCGAGGAGTACACCGAAAGGAGATGGGCGGCGCTGGAAAGATTGCGCTCCAGGGTGCGAGTGTTGCGGGAGCGAGGAGACGATCTCGACCGTAAGTATATTGAACGAGAATGGACATGCGCAATCTTGCAAATGTTTTTAATTTTTTTTTTCAGTCTTCGATCCCGTTCCACTCTCCGACAACGCCACTGAGTCGGAAATAGACGATTGGTTAGATACCAACAAGGACGAAGAATAAAGCTTTTTTTTTTATTTACAATTTTCTTTTAACTCGTGGATTATACTGTTTATTTTACCATTTCATTGAAAAAGAGAAAAAAGACTCTCGAAAGCCCCACCTCCACGTGGTGAGAGTCGGGCAACGTTGTAGAAATCCGAATGGATATCTCGACGGCTAACGGGGCTTCGACTTAATCACATCTTTTTCTTTCTCTTTGTTTTTTGGAACTTACAATTAGGACACCCGTTATCTTTTTTAGTTACACACTCGCCAATAGATGGTCGATTTTCTCGATGGCGCTTAGCAAATATCACTTAAGTATATAAGGGAGAAACAAAATAAGTCTAGTAACGCGAGACAGGTACTCGGTTCGATAGTCGGTAGTAACAGAGTGCCTCCATCTCATGGCATCAGCGTCCGTTGTACGATAAATTATATTTTGGTTCTCAAATCTGTGTTACAGATAATGGATACAGAATCTGCAAAAAAGAGAAAGAGAGATGAGACGGGCGAGGAGGAAGGTCCGTCAAAGAAGCAACAGAAAGAGGCGGAGTCGGAGACCGTGGATGACGAGCAGGAGGAGGAGGAGGAAAAGGAGGACAATGACGATATGGCAACGGCGGACATTCTATCACTCTGTTCCTCTCTCGTTCGCGAATGGGAAGAGGAGGATGAGAGACTTGAGCGACGGGAGAGGGCAACTGGGAGACTGCGAGCTCGGTTGCAGCGGTTGGAAGAAATGCACTGTGATATTCCTTGTAAGTGTGCAACGTTCGACGCGGTTGTTTCGCAATACGATCGTGCGAATAAGTAAATATAATGTCTCTGTCTTACAGATTTGGATCCTCCTTGCACGTCGTCCGCCTCAACAACGGAAATTGAAGAGTGGCTGGACGATGACGATAGTGGATTACACAACTAGAAGAAGAAAATATATGTATAAAATATGCATAATATAAATATATATAAATGTGTATAAGAAAAAATGTATGAAAATAAACTAAATATTTTAAAATAAATATATATATAGGGTGTCCCATAATTCGCAAACTACCTGTTACGTGCCGGTAGAGTAGATTAAACTGAGTCCCCTCCGACGACATACCACCTCCCCCTCGACGGCACACCACCTCCCCCCGACGGCACACCACTTCTCTCCCGACGGCACCCCCCTCCCCCCCGACGGCACACCACCTTGACGTGGTGGGGGGGCTCACCCGGATGGTGATCCCGGTGTGGTTGTCGGGTCTTAGGACCCACAACCCCCAGGAGATCCTGAAGGGTGCCAAGAGTGTGCCAAAACATGGGATGAGCCGATGCAGTGGAGTTACCGCCACCGGGTCGGATACGATGAACCGGCGGAGGGGGGCTATTGTCCCTGACCCCCCTTCGTGGTCATCGAGCGAAGGGCTACCCGAGGGCTTGCTGGCGAGGTCCTCGGGGGCATTGGCTATCGCCAGGGTGGAGAAAATTCGATCCTCGGGCCTTGATCTATATCAATGACTCGAGGAAGTCGAAAACACGAGGGAGTACAATGATGCCGGGTACTGGACAGAGTACAGTGCCGAACTAACTTACGGCATCATTGATAAGATGAGGGATTACCTCGAAGAGGTAGGTTGGCTCCTTTTGGAGCAGAATGGAGATGGTTCGGCCGGGAAAATGGATCAAGCAACCCAAGTCCGGCCGAAGCTCAGGGGAAAGGCCCCTCAGGTCGTTCCTGAGCAAAAGGAGGTTGGCCTGCGATCTGGATCCTCACGATGAAGTGAGAGCCGGATCGCAGGACACGATTTTAATGGATTGTGAGGAACTGGAGGCTTCTCACGATCCACAAAGAGGTGTGGATATGGGGGTGCAGGTGACACCCCCGCCCACACTTTTCTCCGATCTGGATGCGTTGCGCATTTTCATTAGAGAGGAAGTGCTCTTAGGAACCCCGAGTCACTCTGGAGTGAAAGATCCTATCGGGATTCTTAAGGAAGGAGAGTAAAAGGAGATGAGAGAGAAAAAGGGATAGGAGGAAGAGTGGAAAGTTGTTAAGAGGAAAAGGAAATCGGGGAAGAATAAAAGAGAGATCCGACCCAGTAAAGATACTGGAGGCGGAAAAAATGGAGAGGAGAAAAAGTAGTGTTTGGCTCATATAGTAAGGTATGTAAAGATTAATAAAGCACCATTAATCTGACGGCAAAATACAAAGTTCTAGTAATATTACATAAATAAATAATTTAAATATTTACTTTACGTGAGTAATGTTTGGCTTATATAGTAAGGTTTGCAAAGATAAATAAAACACCATTGATCTGACGGCAAAATACAATGTTGTAGAAATATTACACGAATAAATTATTTAAATATTTACCTTACTTGAGTCATGTTCGATTCCTATAGCAAGGCTTATAAAGATGAATAAAGTACCATTAACCTGACTGTAAAAATACAAAGTTGTAAAAATATTATATAAATAAATAATTTTAATATTAATCTTATGTGAGTCAGAATCGGCTAATATAATAAGGTTTGTAAAGATAAATGAAGAACCATTAACTTGACGGCAAAATACAAAGTTGTAGAAATAATACATAAAAAAATTGTTTAAATATTTACTTTACGTGGGTCATATTCGGCTCATATAGTAGGGTTTGCAAAGATGAATAAAGCATCATTAACCTGACCGCAAAATACAAAGTTGTGGAAATGTTACATGAATAAATTATTAAAATATTTATTTTACCGGAATCAAGTTCGGCTCATATAATAAGGTTTATAAAGATGAATAAAACACAATTGACCTGACCGCGAAATACAAAGTTGTAAAAATGTTACATGAATAAATTATTTAAATATTTATTTTACCGGAGTCAAATTTGGCTCGTATAATAAGGTTTATAAAGATGGATAAAGCACTTGGTTAGGTTAGGTTAGGTTAGGTTAGGTTAGGTTGGAGTTCGGTGGTGTCTGGCGTCCAGAGCAGACGTGTGTAGAGTCGCTCCGCTAAGACGGCCTATAATAGACGATTGTAAGTGCTTTTTGGCTTTTGAATTGTGCCCCAGTGAGTTCGCGTTGTCGAATACGACAGAAACATATACTTTTCTTGAGTGTGGGCTTTACTGATTATTAATAATTAGTGAAAAACTGGGCCTGGGCGGTGACGTGGCGTCACGTCCACGCTAGCGCATTATAAGAGTAATGTGGACTTATTTGAGACCTCTGGTCAGGGAAATCTGCATAATGTTCAGCGCGGAACTATTAAAAACTGAGGTGTCGCGATTTTGTGCGCGCTAGTTATCTCATTCGTGTGATTTTCTGCGAAAATAGTGACGGTCGGGTACGTGGAAGAGCGTGACGTCATGTCCACGTCTACATCCATGTTGTCCTGTATAACCGTATAGTGCCGTGACGAAGTGCGAATCTGTCAACCCACATACACTAATGGAGGCTTCGGATTAAGGAATAACGACGGGGTGCATTTGTTCTTGGAATCGTTTATTTAAACATTGTATCTGGCCTAAAACAGACGCTGAGTATTGCGGTGATGTCACTTTGTGATGTATCTCTCGTGCCGCGAATACCTCGAAGAACAGTGGATACAGTGTAAAACGAAATGATTATTACTATGCAATTGTATTTCAAATAATTAATTAAATAAATGCATAGACTACACATAGAATGGTGCAGGGGATTGCAGGAGGTGCAACACAATAGACATAGTGTATAAGTACTTCAACAGAGTGCATTAGTAAAGTGTACGGTGATTCAGTTAAGTTCACATCATGGACAACAAATTACAGCATCAACAATAAGACAAACTAATAAATGAGCTAGTGAACGTGCACAGTGATTGTATAAGTAGGGTGCAATGGAGTATGAGTGAGATGCATAGAACAGGAGGGAACTGGCACTAAGGATAATTGATTAACTTTATTAAAAACGTTGTAGTATTAAAAACGTGAAGGAGTGCACAAACTAAAAAACTCAAACGTGCGATATAGCTCTATAGTGCAATAAAGTGAATACATAGAGTGCACGAGGTGTAGTACAGACTGTAACCTATAGTAGAATACATGTTAAACCAATAGATACCTAAAAACCAAATGTAGTGTAAGAAGACATGGTAAGCGTGCTTCCGATATACTTTGTCACAGGTTGGCAATGGACAGGAAATACAAGTTGGCAATGGACAGGAAATACAAGTTGGCAATGGACAGGAAATACAGGTTGGCAATGGACAGGAATTACAGGTTGGCAATGGACTGGAGTATGCAACAATAAGCATGGACACAAGTTTACAAATTAACATGGACATACAACACGAAGGTGGAAAGACATTCACTTATGGCAACAACATGCGACAAATAACAGACTTTTTAGAGATTTAAGGATATTGGTTCCTAAAAAAATCCAGATGATCAACAATTAGTGAAACAATGGATATTAGAGTACAGTGGTGTATGATTGCTTGGAACCGCTGTGCAATGGTCCCGTGTGCTTTCATTTGTTAGTATTCAGTAAATAAAAATGAACACATAAATAAATATTTTATTTATAAAACAGAATCATTTAGGACTCTAGGAGTTTCTTCTCCAAATAGGTAATCCTTTGAACAGATGATGACAGCTAACCTAAAATAAAACAAAAGCCTAGGTTAGAATATCTGTCAATAATAGAGGTATTATTGTGTCGCGTACCTTCTAATTAAATGATGCTGACTACACCTTGCATAATCTCAACTGAAGTCGTTATCTAACCTGCAAGAGGAGGGAACTGTTGTACTTGGGGGTGAATCAAATTAAATCAGCGAACATCGACTGACCACAAGTGACCGGTCAATCACAATCGTCGGAGGGACTCACCTCCTGGACGATCGAGCGCGCCGTTGTCTATGCCGTTTCCTTACAGTTAACCGCACTTGGATCCGGTTGGCGCATGGAGATCTTCTCGATGATTCGACATCAGGCTCACTGTGTTGGATGCTCCTGGCACATCGTCTTCCTCTGCCGGCTTCTTATGCTAGAGATCTTAAAATAGATATTAAATTAGAATTAATAGCGACAGTAAAAGATGACATCAAACTATAATCATAATAGATGTTTAGCACTGAATAGTCTTAATTAGTACTAGAATAATACATAATAATCCGGAAATAGACGTAACTCAACTTAATTAGTTTAGTTAATAATAGAAATAATATAGACAATGGTCAATACTGGACTGCTATATTATTGTACTAAAGGACGATAAAAGTTGTGATAAGTACTCGTACTTTATACATTTATTGCAGTTGCTTAACTCTATAAAAGAATCTTGTGCCTCCCCAGGATTATAAACATAATTTCTATGATTTTCCATAATTCTCTGTAATTAAATAATAGAATGGTTATACTAGAGTTCATTAAATTTAGTTTAAACATACCGTGACGACTGGCAGTGTGGATTGTTGGAAATAAAACAGTGTTGTGCGGTGCCATAGTCGCGTTATTTATAAGTCCTTTCATGGGCACATCGGAAGCAGTAGGTATACAACATGGAAGTACGCGATAAGTGTCCATGACTCACAACGCAAGGTAGGATCCCACGAACACCTGAAACAAGTGATGTGAAAAACTACTAACAACATAAAATCTATAAATTTAATCTAACTACCTAATTTAATTTAATAATAACTGGACTTAGGGAGTCTTAACTCGGAACAATATTACCTTATCAATAATATAGATGATTCGTTAAACCACCGGTTGTTGATGCACTTGCACGACAACTGTAGGCTATCTGTAATAATCCAAAAGAGACCTGTACCAAAAATTATGTGATAACATTAAATCCTTAGTTACAGACTGCATTGAATATTTGTATAATAATTACCAATACCAGAAACGAACAGACTGAATCGTGAAACTTACATTGTGAGGTTATAAAATCTGTCAGATCCTTGATAGGTAATCCCACTATAATAATAGCAGCAGTATTATGAGCCCAGATGGAACCTGAAACAAAATAGAACTTTATGAACAATAGTAATTAATTAAATAATAAAAACTGTTGACGCAATAATCCTCTGGTACTGGAGTCCTTGGGGATTATACCTGAAAAAGAGTCAATTTTTGAATAACCAGAACGTGAATATATTAATTATTTAATATTACAGACGCTTACTGAAATATACCTCACTCTAATAGGGTCCAGATGGTAATATAATTGTACTAAAATCATGGACTCTTCAGACTTATCCCCTCAACGCATAAACAGAATCCATGAAGCATTAGTTATTTAAATAAAGCATCCGTAAACTGAATTAATTAGAACATTAATAAACAAAGAATATTATATTAACTGACATTATAGACTGTTACTGTGTTAACAACTTAAAGTAGAAACAGTGGTGAATCAAGGGGACTTACATTGAGAGGTTATAAATCCTGTTAATTACTTGGAGCGATAGGCGTTTGTATGTAGCCTCACTTTAACGGTGCCCTGGCAGTTGTCTCTGAAAAACATATAGTGTAATTAATAAAAACAATATTAAGTTATTTAAATAATACTATAGACTCTTCAGTCTCATCTTATTAAACGCGTAACACAGAATTTTATGAAATTTTAAATATTTTAAATAAAATATTTGTAGAAAAGAATATTGTGATATAGTAATGCTCTATAGACTAATATTGAAGAGGAGAAGTCTGAATCGTGAAACTTACAATGTGAGGTTATAAATTCTGTCGGTTTCTTGACAGTGATCCTCTGACATTTGAGTCCTGGGAATTATACCTGGAAAAGAAAGTCAATTAATATAAATAAAGAATAATACTACAAGCAACTACATTAATAGACAGCTGCTGTAACAAGAATGTTAATAACCTTCAATATTGAAGAAGAAACAGTGGTGAACTAAGTAGACTTACAGTGGAAGGTTATAAATCCTGTCAAATTAGGTAAACTTCGCTTTAACAATATATTCTCTTGCACCGGAGGCTTTGGGAATTATACCTGAAACTGAGTAAGACTGAACATTAATTAGAATAAATACGCAATCCTATAACTTATAACTTGCATAATTAAAACACTGCTGTTAGACATCCAGCATTGGTACAGTGACGCTTGGTAGATACAATCTGAAACAGAATGAATATATAATAAAATAGACTGTATACATTGGAATTTACAATTATAACACAGAATTTGCATAATTAAAATAGTACTAACCTCCTAGCGCTGAATTGTGATATTGGATCATGGCTCTCAGCCTGTAAGGTTATGTAAAAATTCAGCCTGCACTTTACTGAAATATAATAAATATAATATAATCAGTAATTATAATGGTGAGATAGAGGAGAATAATAAAGCAAATATCTTCTTGACACTTATCGATTGGCAATCCTGTGATACTGTAACATCTGTAACCTAGAAAATTGTAATATAGGATTAAGATAGTACTCTTAAATAATATATAAATGGTGTAGTCAATAGATGTAGATACCTGATACTGTCGATGAGTCTGCGATCTCTTCAGCACTAGATTACGTATAAGTAACGACAAGCACGGGCGAACATTATACTGTGATAATCTCCGCGTATGCTGTGGAATACCACACACCGCGGACACACCACGGCACATCTAGTAGTATTCAGAGCACATGAACAACATTAGTAATGGTTTGATAACTGAAGAAAACTCGTAATATTCATTGGAAAACTGGATAAACTGTCAACACGCGGTATCGGCAGCCATCTTGAGTCGTATATAGATGGGCGCGTTCGCATCTATGTAGGCGCGTTCACAATCTGGGCGGATATCCATGACTAGAGAAAATCATAGGGAATAGCATTATACGAACTACAACCCGTAGAATGACAACCCGTATAGGACATTCGTTTTCATCGATTGAACGAGAACTAAGAGTCGTACGCTTAAAATACAACTAGTATGGTACTCACCAATGAGAGTAGACCATGAATATGGATAGCAATGATCCAATATTTAATGGCTGCGCACTAATTACCCATAAATAAGAGGGGATGCGCGATGGGGGAATCATTATCCTTGTGACTCTACCCATCCCCCCATATGATCAGCATTGATTTACTAAGTCAATGCGCATTAAAATTCGGTGACTATAAGTGGATGCGCAGTGGGTCGAACGTGTTAAGGGGACCGTAACCCCCTTTATATACCACTAGTGATCAAAACTATTGCTGGTGTGCAGAAACTACAATTGCAACTTAGCAGAGTTCCAACTTTGTAAATACGTTTTAAAAATTATTTTAGTAAGGTTACTTGTTTTTGTTGTCTTGATCGTAATACTCGCACACTTGTAGAATATTTGTTAAAATCGATCACAATACTCGCAATTTTGACTTAGTCTGTTACATATCGCCTTAGTTTAAGTTAGCATTAGGAAAACTCGCAGCCTACGGTGTGAGAGCGTGCTTAGGGGCTTGTGGTTGCGGCGAGTTTAATATCACAACCTCAAACGACTCCTGGGGGTACCGGCCGACCCCCCCAGTGTAGATAGGCTTACCTGGGCAAGCGGCTCTGCCCAGGCTGACCTTTAATTCCGACACCACTCGTGGGACAAATATGGATAAATTTCAAACACACACACAAACACCAAAAAAAAAAAAAATTAAATGAGGAAGCAGTAGAAGTAGGGGCGGAAGCAGATAGCGCTGCAATTGACCCGGACGGAAAATTGGGGATGGAATCGTCCGCCACGCAGGAAGGAAACAGGGCTGCTTCTACTACGGGAATCGTAGAGTCGCCCATAATGACGGAAGAACTGTTCTTCACACCATTAAAGAAAGAGCCAGGAAACGCGATACAGGTACCGTCAACTATACTAGTCAGGATCTAGTGGATAATTCCTCTGAATCGGAAGAGGAAGTGGGAGCGCAACCATATAGAACAACGAAAAGGATACGATTATTTTCGGATGACGAGGACAACGAAGGTTCATCAAGAGCTAACAAAAATCAGAGAAGGACATCAGGTGGAGACATTGTGGACCTATCGGGAATGGACGAACTGGTATTTAGCTCTGCACAACTAACGGATGAAGACGGCTCGACGGAGGCCGAAGGGAACTCGTCTAGCAAGAAACGGACTAGGAGAAGACAGGCCACGAGGGACCCGAAGGACGTCTCGGTCGAGTCGCAACTAGCACCGTTGCCGACGGACCGTAGACTATTGAAGAGTGTTCCCGCCGCGAGGCTGAAAACGGACATTGATAGATGGATCGACGAAGCGGACCTAATGAGGTATGGCACCACCAATATGAAAGGCACCTTCAAAGGATGGATGAGGGATAGATTTGAGCTAGTAAAGGAAGCGGTTAAGATCCTGACTGATCGAAAACAAGAAAAAGGAGATCCAGCGCAACTCAAAGTTGAAAACATTGAGTTACGGGCTGAGGTCGCTAGCTACAAGATAGAGATGGACGGTCTTAGGAGCGATCTGCAGGCCATGCAGAAGGTAGTAGAAAGCCTTCAAACTACTATAGCGAGATTACAGGCGGTAGATAAGATTCTAGTAGATAAATCTACCTCATCTAAAGAGAACTGCTCGGAAATGGGAAAAGCTACGGAGAAGAAGAAAGAAGACTTTCCGGCGCTTAAACCCCCGGCGCGTGGAATGGATGCGCTGACATCAAGTGTAACAATGCCGGGAGCCCCTATTTCGGAAAAAGTAACGCCCGTGGGTTTGCCGCAGCGAACCCCTCGGATTAGAGGCGTTCCAAAAATGATAAGCAATGTACAGATAGCTCCACCACGGGAAGTGCACGCATCGACAGCAGATAGCGAAACAACGACGACGGAATGGCAAAGGCCCAAAAAGAAGAGGAATAGAATATTCAGAGACAAAAACAAGGAAACGAAGCCCACAATGGCCCCCAGCAACCCTAGGGTGAAACGGAGGGTTCCTAAGACAGCAGCGGTTGCCATTAAGGGCAACACGAGCGATTTCTCATATGCTGAGGCAATTAGAAGAGCTAAAAAAGATATCTCAGTCAGCGACATTGGAATCACAAAACCAAACATACGCAGAACAATTAACGGAGGCCTTATAATTGAGATTTCTGGTCCGGATAACGGCCGAAAAGTAGACGCGCTGCGTAACAAGTTGGTTGAGGTGCTAGGCAGCGAGGCTACTGTTACTAGACCCTCCGCAAAGGGAGATATCAGACTGATCGGCTTCGACGGCTCAGTGCAGGCAGAGGATATTGCGCTGGTCATCGGAGAAACTGGAGGATGTAATCAACAGGACCTACGGGTTAGCGCCATTAGACCGATGCGCAACGGCATGTACATGGCCTGGGTACAGTGCCTTCTGGTGGTAGCAGTGAAGATGACTAACCAGGGAAAGATTCTCATGGGATGGACGATGGTAAGAGTCGAACTGCTAGAAGCAAGGGCGCCACAGTGCTTTAGATGCTGGAAATTTGGGCACACTAGGGGGACGTGCAAATCGCCGGCGGATAGAAGGGGCAACTGCTTTCGTTGTGGATCGGAAGGCCACCAGGTAAAAAACTGTAGCAATGAGTTTCGTTGCCTTCCGTGTGGAAAACTCGGCTACGATACTAGCCACAGAATGGGGGGTAACGGATGCCAGGCGTGTAGTATGGCAAAGACCCTGAGTACCAAGAAATGAGGTTGCTTCAATGTAACATTAATGTAAATAGAGGGGCCCAGGACCTTCTTAATCAACATTTGATGGAGCTACGGATTGGGCTGTGTGCGGTCTCGAAACCCGCGTACATTCCCGACTTACCAGACTGGTATAGTAGTGTGGACAGGAGATCGGCAATCGTGTTCTGCTCGGGAGGGTCTCGGTCGTACTGTAGGTTGGCTGTCAGGAAAGACAAATTTGTGGCGGTGATGATGGGTGACATAGCAGTGGTATCATGCTACATGTCCCCCAACACGACCAGGGATGAGTTCATTGCGTTTCTAAGTGAACTGAAAGACGCAGTCAGGGCGCTGGGCGATCGAGTACTTGTATGCGGGGATTTCAACGCTAAGTCTGCTATGTGGGGCGCCAGATTAACTGACAGAAGGGGTCACCTAGTCGAGGATTGGGCAGCGGAGCTAGAACTCCGAATCCAAAATGTAGGTAGGGTACCCACATGTGTTAGACCTCAGGGTACGTCTATAATTGACTTGACTTGGGCTACGCCTAGCCTAACTAGTAGGGTTAGAGACTGACAAGTACTTAGCGGAATCTTATCGTTGTCGGACCATGCGTATATCAGATTTACACTCGACATAAGTAGGCAGGCTGAGGTGACCCATTTGATGGTAGAAGGACCTAGGTAGAGCTGGAAGAGGATGGACCTCAACAAGTTCCACGCGGTGGACATTTGGTACGGAAGTCACCCGCCCGCGGGGAATGCGAGCGTTGAGGAAAGCGCAGAATGGCTGGCAAAATCACTTAGGGATGCGTGCGACGCGGGAGCCCCGAGAACTACTAGGCTACCTGATAGGAAACAGATGTACTGGTGGAATGAAAACATCGCCGAACTGAGAAGAGCCGCTATCACGGCTAAAAGAAGATGGAAGCGTCATCTCCGCAAACGGAGACGAGGAGATGGGTATGACCGGCTAACCAACAAGCTGCAACGGGAATATAGGCTGGCTAAAAAGAACCTAAGGATTGGGATTGCAAAAGCCAAGAGTCAATCGTGGCAAGACCTCATTGACACCATAGAGGAAGATCCATGGGGGCTACCATATCGAATTGTTCTGAGAAAACTTAGGAGGTCATCCCCTGCCATCACGGAAACGGTTGGTCACAGTGAGGCTACTCTCTTCATTGTTTCCGGCTAACACTGGTGTTAGTATTAGGGATGAGACGCGCTATGACGTCCTGCCAGGACGACGGAGAGTGAGTCAAGATATACTGGAGATCACCTGGAGGGATATGACTCAAGTGTTCAGGAAAAGACCTGCGGGGAATACAGCACCGGGCCCGGACGGGGTACCCATGAAGGTGCTGCGTATGTTGCCGGACGAGATGCTGGAGGCAATTAGGCAAATATATAATAGCTGCTTGAAGGAAGGTGTCTTTCCCAAGACGTGGAAAAAAGCCCGTTTGGCCCTCATACCTAAAGCCGAACAGAATACTGAGGCGGCACTAAAGGTGAGGCCTATTTGCCTTCTCAATAACATCGGGAAGTGTTTTGAACGCATCATCATGGAGCGAATCAAGGAAGCGATGAAGAAGAACAATTTTGCTATCCTTGCCAAACATCAGTTCGGCTTCAGAGAGGGCAAGTCGACAATTGATGCCCTTAATTTAGTGAGAAGTACGGCCGTGCGGGCGATAAACCGGGGGAACGTCGTTGTTGCGGTTAGTCTGGATATCAGGAACGCGTTCAACTCCATACCGTGGGTGGTGATTAAGAATGCCCTGCTTAAGAAGAAGTACCCTTGGTACATCAGAAGGATTGTACGGAGCTACCTATCGGACCGCCGAGTGGAGTTTCGGACCGAGCGGGGGGTTGTGGAAGTGGAAGTGCTGGCCACAGGGATCGGTGCTGGGTCCGGTTCTGTGGAACATCGCGTTCGACTCGGTTTTGGACCCCACAGGAGAGGATGGCTGTGTGACTATTTGTTTTGCGGATGACACATTAGTGCTAGCGGAAGCGAGTAGTGCCGATCTTGCGATTGAAAAGGCCAAAAATCAAGCCGGTAAGGTACTAAGAAGAATTAAAAACCTGGGGCTGACTGTGGCAACCGAAAAGACCGAGACTATGATCTTCTACGGTAAGCGGTCGAAACCGTCGCGTCCCCTATCGCTGAGGGTAGGTAGTGATAAAATAAGCGTGGGATTCCCTATGAAATACCTCGGGGTGATCCTGGATAGTAGACTTAGTTTTAGGAGGCACTTCTTATACGTTGAGGACAAAACTGCTAAGGTTATTAGAGCGCTGGCGAAACTGATGCCTAACTTGCGTGGACCTGGTGAAAATAAGAGGCGACTGTATGCGTCGGTCCTTTTATCAACTATTATGTATGCGGCACCTGTGTGGTCTAATGCGTTTAGACGGAAAGGGATGCGTACCGGTCTCAATAGAGTATGGAGAAGTACGGCGAGCAGAGTTATCTCAGGTTACCAAACAATTTCTCTGGACGCGGCAACTCTACTTGCGAGAATGCCGCCGTTACACCTGGTGGCGGAGGCGAGAACGCGAATATATGATAAAGTCCTGATACTGCGCAGGAGAGGAACGGCCACCGCACGGGCAACCAAAGAAATTAAAACTGCAGAAGAAGAGCGACTGAGGGAAGAGTGGCGCGCCTACATTGGTAGGAATGATGTAGCAGGAACTAGAACCATTGAGGCTATTCTACCCTGCTTCGATGCGTGGCTAGAGAAGAGGCATGGGAGGCTGAACTTCAGACTCATCCAGGTACTGACCGGCCACGGCTGTTTCGCGGCCTATCTGTATAGAATAGGGAAGCTTGAAAAACGGGACTGTCTCGAGTGCAACCAGCCAATTGAAGACACGACGGAACACGTCCTTCAGGCATGCCCCCGATGGACCAATTACCGGGAGGAATTGGTAGACAAGATTGGACGTGACTTGGCGCTACCCACTGTGGTTGACGCTATGTTAACAAGCAGAGAAAAATGGGAAGCTGTCTCCATCTTTGCGGGAACAGTCATGGCGATTAAGGAAGAAGAGGAGAGGCTGCGTGAGGGTCTAGTTCCCTCAGGTTTAGGATCCTCGTCGCTTCCTGTCTTCATATGAGACGGACCCCGGAGGATGGATGGGGGAAATAATTACCCCGTCTTCTTCCCCATGGAGTGCCTGAAAAGGAACGTCAAAGATATCTTGACTCGGCTGCGATTCCAGCAAATTAAACAGTGAATAGTGAGCGCACGAACAATAATATAGCTTTACAGATAGTAATATAGTATTATATTTCTCATGAGTATAGATCATTTATAATGTAAATAAATATAAAAATAAATATAGCTATAAATAAAGAAAAGTAGGACAGATAATTTTTAAAGGGCGAAGCAGAACCTGCGGTCTTGCGTCGTGTTTTGCGGTTTGTGTTCGTGTCAATTAACAGGAGGGCGGAGCATAACAAAGTCATTTTTCATATTTTGACCCCCCGTCAAACGCAAAAGGGCCTGAGCGACAGATGGGTCGACATAAAAGAACGGAAGAGTACGAGGACAGGAACCTAAACGTCACCCCAGGTCTCAATAAACAAGGGCCTCGTCAGGATTAAGAGGAGGTCTCGAGCGGAAGAGTTGATGGTGGTGAGGGAGGAAAATATTTAGCTTGCCTTCCCACTCCTGCTCCCCGGAGGCCTAACTAGGATATGGAGGGAAGATGGATCCACCGGGACGGATGCAGAAGAGGCATCTTGCAACACACCGCTCGGGTCGCGGTAGTAATGCGACCGCGTCCCCGCGACCCGGGTACATCGGCGGACAGACAGGCAATTGCCTGGCGGGGGGGGGAGAGGATTTGCCTTTCTTTCCCCCCCAAGGGTGGTTTTAGCGTGGTAGGCTTCGGGACGATCAGCCTGACCGGTAGTCTATCTATCGGCGGCCTATCGTTCTATTTGCAAAGCAGTCCCGCACTATCCCTGGGCCGGCCCAAAAGATGTACATAAAGTATTTCCACCTCCCGGCCACAAAAAAAAAAAAAAAAAGGTTAGGTTAGGTTAGGTTAAGTTCCTCCCTGATGATGCGCCACCTTGACGTGGTGGGGAGGCTCTGTCCTGAAGCCCCGGAAAACCGGAGTGGAGGGATAGCTAAGAGCGCATCTTTAGCCGGATTTCCTCTTGGACCCCGGCTCGGGCAGGATGCATAGCACCGGCATGCATACCTGGGTGTCGGACGCGTACGAATCGGTTCCTGCTACAGACGCGACGGTCGCGGCGGAAATGATGGTGAACGCTACATAGTACGCCGGGAGCGAAAGCCCTTAAGCCGGAGCGTGGCTGGGCGGGGGTTGAGGAGTAACGAAGACACTACGCGAGGGCCTTAGCGCGCCCGCCTGAAGAGCGTCCTCCCTTCCGGAGGAGTCTTCTTCAGAAGAGCCGATCGGATGGAGAGGCAACCAATGCTGATCGGGCTCCCCGGGTGCCGATCCTGAAGTGAGGCTTACGCGTCGCAAATCCCAACAAGACGGGAAGCAAACGTTCGGGGCGCGGCTTCTTGGGGGGAAGCGGACCTACGGGTGCCGACGAGCCTCCTGGGACGGTCGCGCTTCCGGGCCATCTCGGTGTCGGGGGATCCTCCGGCTCCTCGGAGACGGCGGGTTTGGCCGGCATCGCTTTGGTCGTTGTAGGGTAGTCGCCACCCTACGATGCAGGGTCCGGGTAGGACCTCGACCTGTTGGCTTGACAGCAGGGCGAGGCGTCAGGGGGTCGCTCACCTCTGATTCGGGTCTTGGTGGTGGGTGATGGAGGGATTTTCGGCTGGATTCGAGTCCCAAAGTCACCAAACACCGCAACAGGGGTCCTCTTTCCTCTGTATAGGAATCTCGAAAGACGGATCGGTTGACAGGACGCCCGATGTAGGTTGAAGGACCGCAGTCCCGATGCTATACACGGTACGCACAGGGGTCCGCCTTCCCCCTCGTATAAAAACGCGGAGGCGGGGACACGGGTCAGGAAGCCCGATGTGGGTTGAAGGACATTACCGTCCCGATGCTACACACGGTTCGAGCAGGGGTGCGCCTACCCCCTGTACAAAACACGGAGGCGTTCGGGGCAGGATGTTGATCGACAATGCGATAACATCCTGTAAAATGGCTGGTGCCTGACCGGGTGAAACCGGTTCGCGTTGATTGGGGCGTCGTTGCACCGAAGACCCCTCCGAGTCAACTGCCGTTGGGGCTAGTACGTGTCTCGACTCCTTCCCTGGGAACTCGTCCAAGGGGAAGGGCTCTGCTGGATCGGGGACTGGAAGCGGGAACCTGTTAGTAGTGGAACCCAGGAGAGGTTCTGCGAAACCAGGGCCCTGCGGAAGGTTCTCGTCAAGGTGGGGACCCATGAAGCGCGGCCGGACCGCAATACAGGAGTCCGCCTAGTGGTGATTCGTCTTGGCCACTATAATAACCGAAAGACGCACGCGAATGGCTACCCTCCGAGGGTGGACACCGGAGGCAAGGGTATGAGCCAGGGGTGTCACCCGGGGGATGCCAAAGATGTGGCTGGTCCGGGCGAGTTTAGGGCTAAAAGGGATGTCGCCCCGGTCTGGTCAAGCGGCACGGCCTGCACAACCGTGTACGCGGCCGGACCACTATGGGGCCATCTATCAGCCCCCTGTTCCACAGGGGGTGCACCTCCTCGTCGTGCGCCACCTTGTCGTGGTGAGGAGGCTTAACCCTGAAACCCCATGGAACACCCACACGGCTCCGGCCAAGTTGGGTGAACCTCCGGGGTGGAAGGGGAACTAAGAGCGCACCGTACCCTTAGTAAGGGTACAAGGGGAGCCCAGCGACTCCCTTAGGGACTGCGCCCACCCCCTTGGGGTGGTCTAAAGCGCGGACCCAATCGCGGGTAGGGGTAGGCGGCCCTGAGTGCAAACGCCCGGTGGTACGGCACCGTTGGGGGAGGACTGCTCCCCGCCCGTGACACACCGCTGGGTGCTCCTGGCACATGAGGGTTTCCGCGCGTGTGGGTGTTCCCGCCGTGCGGCGTCCCTCGGGGGGATGTGGGTGCTGGCATGGGCTGGCGTCCCACAGTCGTGAGGCTCCATCTCGCGTGCAGGTGGCTCAGTGGGTTCTACCCCTGAGTGCGCGCCGCGAGGGGAGCGGACGGGCCGATGGATCTCCGGAACTCCCGGACCCATCGGGCCGGGCCTCTTCCGAGCCGCTCGGACGTTTTCCGAGGACGGGGTCGGGGAGGCGGAGGAGGGCCGGCGCGGGCCGCACGAGCATAGCCCAACGGCGCCGGGTCGGCCCGGCCGTCGGAGCCGCTCGGACGTATTCCGAGGCAGGGTTCGACGGCGGGATGGAGCCCGACCCCGCGACCGTTTCCCTTCCGAAGCGGTGCACCGTCGGGGCCCTCTGACGGGAGGTAACTTCCGTCAAGGGCGCGTGCAAGCTGGTCGCCATGGCGGATAAGACTGGGCCGGGGAGCGGCGACCCAGTCCCAACCGTCCATGGGGCCCCCCGGGTGGCACCACCCGCTGCGGTATCCCGGAGGTCGGAGGCCGGGAACCCCCGAAAGCCCATGGAGGCGTCAAAACCTCCATGGGTGAGTAAGGGGCCGGGGACCAGTGCCGGGGATGTATATCGGCCCGTGTCGTATGTCACCCTCCGGGGGAACTTGGGGCCCTGTCGTGGAGTGTTGCCGGTCATGTTTCAGGACACTCTGCGGCAGGTGAGGGTACACCCTGGGTGACGGAGCCGCAGCGGGGAGCGGGATTATTCAAAACAATGAATTCCCAAAAATCAAAAACAAACAAGAAGACCAAGGCGGAACCCACCGCAGAATTGTCTGCGGACGGAGCGACTGAGGAGACCTTTAAGGTCCCCGAAATACCCGAGGGTTCTGAGGGGAAGAATATGTCTTCGTACCCAGGGCCATCGACATCTGGCGGCAAACCTACCATCACTGCTATTCAGGATGGTACGGCAGCGAGGGAGGCATTGGAAAGGAGATACCTCCAATTTCCAATGGCCAGAAAGACAAGCAAATGCCCCCACGACGCGAGGCATATATGCCATAGCTGCCGTGTGAGCAGGAAAAGGAGTAAATATACCGCTACAGGTATTACTCCTGCTCCTAGTGATGAGGACTTGGCGTTCCCAGCGGGATCACGCGCCAGTAGCGTGGCGGGTGATCCTGACGAGTACGAAGCTGGATCACACGCTGGGTCGTACTATGCTGGCTCGGAGGACGAGCAGTCGGACGTCAGCTCCGCCAAGAGAGGTAGAGGAAAGCCCATCACCACGGGTGAAGGGACCAGAGAGAAAAGGGAGGCAAGGGCCAGAGCGAGGGAAGAGGCCAAAGAAAGAGGAGATACTGATTGGGCCCTAGGTGCCTCAATGCCCGAAGGACAGGCCTAGGAGAGATGCCGGGACAACCAGAGGGTAGCGAGGGAGATGTTCCTCCACTCTCCGACACCGGCTGTGGTGTCGGATACGATAGCAAACTGCGTGACCATTTTTAAGAGCCTGCAAGTCTCCAGAAACATCAAGGGCCCATTAAAGAAGGGGAGATGAAGAAGGCTGTGGCGTCCATCATGGCTGCCACAGCAGTCCTTCACGACAGGACTGTATCGTCCTCACCGAGCAACGCCGAAGCGGAGGAACTTCGGCACCAATTGGAGCTCCTCAAAGCCGAAAAAGAAAAGGAGACGAGCGAGCTCAAGAAGCAGATGGCGGAACTCGCCGACCAGGTGAAACTACTGACACAAGAGAAAACTATACTTAAAATGAAAAAATTTAACACTTTTGCGGATAAATATTGTTTATTGATTTATGAGCTCTCAAAATACGTATATTTTGATTATTGAGCCGCAACCCTTTTATAGAAAAACCACCCCTCGTCTCCCAGGCACAAGAGAGGACTATACTTAAAATGAAAGAAATTAAATATTTCGTATTAACTGTTTTATAATTAAATATTTTATATTATTAATGCTTCTTATAGGTTCGCAAAATAATAATTTTTTTTCATTTTAAATTTACAGTTCTCTCTTACGTGAAGGAGATGCGTGGTGATTATTTTTGTAAAAAGGTTGTAACTTAATAATCAAAATCGCTCGTATTTTTGGAGCTGATAAATCGATTAACAATATTTAGTCGTAAAATAAATTCTTTTATTTTAAGTATAGTTTCTTTTGTGCTGGAAAGATTTGGGAGTAGTTTCATTGTAAAGGAGTCGTAGCTCAATAATCAAAATACATGTATTTTGCAAACTCATAAATCAATAAACATTTTTTTAAAATAAATCAAAGTATACAACTGAAGAATTTTTGTATATCTTGCAAATTATAAGTTTAAAATAAAGTAAAAATAAATAAATTAAATTAATTGCACAATTTTATTAGCATATTTTGATAAATTTTTGTATATATTCTTTTTGTAAATTTCATTTTTTTATTGATTAAATAATGAAATGTAAAAGCAGATATTTAATCTTAAATATTATATATTTATGCATACTTATATACATAATTATGTACATACTTTCACACACACACACACACACACACACACACACACACACACACACACACACACGCACGCACGCACGCACGCACGCACACACACGCGCGCACACGCGCACACACACACACACACACACACACACACACACACACACACACACACACACACACACACACCCACACACACACACACACACACACACACCCACACACACACACACACACACACATACACACATGTTACAAAACAATACTTAATAACATTTTTAAACAGTTACATACAGTATATATAATATTACAATACATATAATTACATAGTATAGAACAATAATTGTACATTTCCGTTAAAATTTGATGACACAGTAATTTCTGTCTCCTTTAAATCATCATACTGTATCCAGGAACCATCTTTCCTTTGACAAATAGCAGTAAAATGTTCTATTGTTGTTGGATCAGAACTGCGTGCTCCGGAAGATCTCAAATTAACCACTCCTCTTAAACGATATGATTGAGACATAAAACTAAATTTTAGAGTAGTTGGTATGTCAGAAAGTCTTACAGTTTTATTAATATTTTCTATATCATATAACTCTAATATTATAAAATGACCTGCAAAAGAGATAAAATGTATCATTAGTAATGTGTAATAAAATATAATATATCAAAATACATATAAAAGAAAGAAATTGTTTAACAGAAAATGATGTTAGTCTTTCTAATACTCAAACATCTGTTAATTGCAATATATAAATATATTTAATAAAATAAAGGATAATTATATTTATTATACCTGCTTCAGGTGGTGCAGTTGTTTCAACACCAATACAATTTGTTCCGCAACATTTCCTTGCGCCGCCCAAAAGAAAATGTTTTTCAATTATGTTGCTAAATTGTTCTTCTATGAGAAATGCATGTTGGATTTGCAATGTTGGAAAACACTTCTTTCGTGGTGGACAGCCTTCATCACATGAAGATGTTTCTTCTAGGCTTGGCGTTGTTAAAAATAATTTTGTGCATAAATATGCGACAGCAACTTCACAATTAATAAAGCCGCAATTGTGAGATCTTACTTCAATCGGAAAAATATCTTGCAAAATTTTGGCACGATTATAATAAGTATTTCTTGAAATTCCTTTTATTGATGTGTCTAACACTATTTGAAAAAATAAATTTTCTTGGGCCATTAAACTGCATTGATTTGCAAATGCTTTGCTATCATAAACTGCTGTTAAAAATAATTGGAATATGCTATCAAAAGCACAAGTATTTGCCAACGTCAATTTTTTTCCTTTTATATTAATAGCTTTTAATTTTAAGCAATTACCATTAATTAAAATCGGAACTTTCGAAAGTTTATCGTGCAATATAAATTCGTTTTGTTTAAAATTTTTGTGTAAATCGCGATGTTGATTTTGGTATCGCTAATCCACGCCAATTTTCCACATCATTAAGACTTGATATCTTACTTGTGATACGAGGCGATATACGTTGACAAGATTTACAAATGCGCTTTTGTCCAAATCCTTCGTCTTCTTCTTCGATAGCTTTTGAACAGGAATCCAATGCATGAACATTTTGTTTACATATGTGACATATGTGAGCACCAGAGGGAAGGTCATTATTTTTGCAAGCGGGACATTCTTTAATTTGTAAATTGTCATTTGTAATTATTGTATTAGATTCTATATTATATTAGTATCTATGCCATCATTGTCGAGGTTTTGCGATGTATTAGCTATTGCAATTTGCAACTCATTGTCAGTATTTTTTCCCATCATAACGCTGTTTGCTAAATTAAGACGCCCTTTGAGATATTCGACATGTTTTAAAATAAATAAATCTGTTCTCATTGATAATTTAGTATTTGAAAATAATTGTGTTTTTATGATATTAAATTCAGCTTCAACAGCTGCACTGGATGCAGGTATTCTTCCGTATCCGAATTTATCCCGATATACAGCTGACCAAAGAGGAAACCATTTCATATCTTTTAATAGCTTTTGTTCTAATTGAGGAAGATAATGCGCGTTTTCTCTATCGCCGTTGTCATTTAAATTTTTATGAACACACTTACTAATGTTATTAGCCCATTTTTGCCAACGATTTGCTGTATCTAAATTATTATTTATTTCTAAATCTTCATCGTTAAGTTTATCATTATTAATTGCATCAGTTTCTTCATTTAATGTTGTGCTTGTCAATAAACTTTTTAATTTCTGTTTTTGAATTTCGCAGCATGTGGGTGTTCCTTCGGGATTATTTCCTTCCGTTTCACTAACAGCAATAGTTAAAATAGAAAATAATATATTTTCCGCTTCTTCTGTATTATGAGCTAATATTAATTGACTGATACTTGCTAAGTAAAATGTTCTTACGCGTAAACGTGTAATTTTTAAAAAATTTGCGTATTTTTTGATGAAATGGGCAACATCTATACGTATGTAACAAAAAGGTAGTTCTCTATCTTCCCATATATTATCAGTGTAATCGTTAACGTTATTATAATTGGTAAATGCTTGAACAACAGCATTAAGCAAGGCAGTTGATGCATCACAAGTTACTTCTCGCGGAAAAGAAGCACCGCTTTGAATCCATTGTATTAGCCACATCCAAATTGCTATTGTAGTATGTGATTCACTTATCATTTGCGTAACCGGATATTTTATTTTATGTGAATTAATCACGCAAGTGTATAGAAATATATGTTTTGATTGTGATTTATCATGATAAGTTATTTTTTTTACAATGCTGCCAGTAGCATCAATGGCTATAGAGGCGGGTTCCGTAAATGTGTATTGCTTATAACTATCAAGTTGATATTTTAAAAAATAAATCGTATAAAAAGGATCCATTTCTATGTTATGAATGATATGAGTTAATGTAGTTCGTTTTAATATAGTCAAGGATATAACTGGATTTTTGTCAAAGATTTTTAACTCTAAATATTTCGATTTTGCATCGCGGAGAGCTTTCTGTTTGTATAAGTGAGGAGGCTCAGGATCATCCGATGACATCATTTTTGAAGCTTTTCTTGTTCTATAAATATATTATAGCAGATTCATTTTCTTTGCATAATTTTTTGCCTATTTCAGAACGATGGGATTTCGTAAATATCTTTTGCTGCAAGTTCCTGATCCTTTTGTTATTTTGCATTTAATTATAACAGTTTCGTTACTATCTATAATATTTTCCGTAACTCCATTAATAATGCTACCGCAATTACATTTTCCGCATATTATTAAAGAATTATTAAAAATTTTATTCCATTTAAATTGATATCCGCATTGTAATTTATATTTTTCCCATAATTTTGTTGTAATTGCCTCTTGCCAACTTCCTGCTTTTAATACTTTATATTGTCTAAAATGTAATTGTTCTTTTCCGTTCTCGCATATTGTTTAGTTTCTATAAGATTGTCCAATTCATTTTTGTTAAATATAACATCTATTTCATTATATTCCGGTTCTTCATCTGAAGAGAGCAAAGTTTTTTTTGATAAATCGGCAATGCTACTAGTCTCCAAGGAACTAGTCTTGGAGAGATCTTTATTTATTTCCGATTTTTCAATTGTTTTATCAAGTAAGATACTTTTAATATTAAAGCGATTATTTACTACGAGAGTATATAGGGCATGTGGTTGTATTTGTCCTATTTCTTTTGATATCCTTGTCCATATCTCATTATGCTTAGATATAATTTTACCTAGACTTGTTATAATTTCTTGTGTATAATAGAGAATGGTGCGCTTTATCACTTCTTCGTTCAATACACGTAATCTTCCTCGTCGAACTGCCATATCGTTATGAACAAACGTACGTCTTCTTTATTCCAATTTTTACTGTTAGTCAAATTTTATTAAATTGCCATCACTTTTATTTCTTTTTACCGAAATGTAAGACTAAATATATAAAATTTAACACGTAAGAGATGATATAGGACTAAAAGACAATCTAAAGCCTCTCGAACGACTGATACTCCAGATTAAGAAGTCCTTCTTATATAGAGGCAGATCAAAAGGATATTAGCGATACCGCGCATTTCGATCAGTACTTGCGGTATAGCTTTGTGACATTTCATCTAAGACACGCCGCGAGCGCGACGTCGATAATACAAAACGGACTGATACCGCGCGATTTCGGCGCGTCTTAGATGAAATGTCACAAAGCTGTACCGCAAGTACTCACGGAAACCGCGCGATTTCTGTGAGTACTTGCGTTACAGCTTTGTGACATTTCATCTAAGACACGCCGCGAGCGCGACGTCGATAATACAAAACGAACTGATACCACGCGATTTCGGCGCGTCTCAGATGAAATGTCACAAAGCTCTACCGCAAGTACTCACGGAAATCGGGCGGTTTTAACGGAAATGTACAATTATTGTTCTATACTATGTAATTATATGTATTGTAATATTATATATACTGTATGTAACTGTTTAAAAATGTTATTAAGTATTGTTTTGTATCGTGTGTGTATGTGTGTGTGTGTGTGTGTGTGTGTGTAAGTATGTACATAATTATGTATATAAGTATGCATAAATATATAATATTTAAGATTAAATATCTGCTTTTACATTTCATTATTTAATCAATAAAAAAATGAAATTTACAAAAAGAATATATATAAAAATTTATCAAAATATGCTAATAAAATTGTGCAATTAATTTAATTTTATTTTAAACTTATAATTTGCAAGATATACAAAAATTCTTCAGTTGTATACTTTGATTTATTTAAAAAAAATATTTATTGATTTATGAGTTTGCAAAATACATGTATTTTGATTATTGAGCTACGACTCCTTTACAATGAAACTACTCCCAAATCTTTCCAGCACAAAAGAAACTATACTTAAAATAAAAGAATTTATTTTACGACTAAATATTGTTAATCGATTTATCAGCTCCAAAAATACGAGCGATTTTGATTATTAAGTTACAACCTTTTTACAAAAATAATCACCACGCATCTCCTTCACATAAGAGAGAACTGTAAATTTAAAATGAAAAGAAATTATTATTTTGCGAACCTATAAGAAGCATTAATAATATAAAATATTTAATTATAAAACAGTTAATACGAAATATTTAATTTCTTTCATTTTAAGTATAGTCCTCTCTTGTGCCTGGGAGACGAGGGGTGGTTTTTCTATAAAAGGGTTGCGGCTCAATAATTAAAATATACGTATTTTGAGAACTCATAAATCAATAAACAATATTTACCCGCAAAAGTGTTAAATTTTTTTATTTTAAGCATAGTTCTCTCTTGAGTTAAATAATGAAAGGGTTGTTTTGAGGTTAAAACGGTGAGCTCAAAAATCGAATTATATTATTTTAAAAGCTCATAAATAGCTCTTAATTTTGCCCCAAAGAACGATTGAATATTTTTATTTTTAAGGGGCGGGGGGCGGAGTCGACGTCGACTCAGCCCCCCCACCAAAATTATTAAATTCCTGCCTAGTGTGACGAGCTCAAAATTTTTAATTTGCGGGATATGAAAGCTCATAAATAGCTCGTAAATTTGCAGTATTTGTTTTTATATTTTTACAAGATGGCGGGGCTAGGTCGACAGACGTCCTTTCTCATACCGCTCTCATTCACCCATCTCTCTTTCATTTCTGACCCCTTATCCTTCGTTACCTTCCCTTCTCTTCCTCCTTCCCCTTTTTTCCTCTGACCCTCCTTCTGATCTCTCCGCTCTCCTACACTATACTCTTACACTGTAATACTGTACCTAATCTCTTACACCAATAATACACACTCCTCCACTCTCTCTTTCTCTCCCTCACTCTCATTCTCTCTCTCTCCCTTTTCTCCTCTCTCTCTCTTTCTCCTCTACCCCTTACATCAACCTTCTTACCTATGCACAATTTACCTACTTACATCACCAAACCTCATCCCTCCTTGCACTGTCACTCCTACATACCTACAATTATGTACACAAACTCCCCACACGAACCTAGCCTTGTACGACCTTATATTTTATCGAACCCCACTCCCTACCCCGCGTCTCTCCCCTCCTCCTATTTTTTTTCTTTTCTCTTTTCTCTCCTGCTCTCTTTCTGCTCTCTCCACCTCTGATCCTCCGGACCTTTCCCTTCTCCCTTTCTCTCAGTCGTCTTCTTCTTCTCTCTCTCCCTCTTTCCTATCATTCTGTCCACTCCTTAGTCCCCTCTCCTTAGTCACTCTTCTTGTTCTCCTCTCCTTCCATCATTCTCCGCCTGCTTCTCTTCTACTCGTGTTCTTCTTTTTCTCTTTTACTCCTCATCTTTCTCTTCTCTCCATTCTCTGCTTCCCATCTCTTCTCCTCTTCTAACCATCTTCACCTCTTCCCATCCACCCTCAGTTCTGCTTGTTGCTATCACTTTCCTGCCTCTCGCTCTTTCTCTTCTTGCCGCCTCTCCTATCCTCCATCTCATCTTCCTCTCCTCCAGTGTCAGATCCTTGTCCACTCCCATTCCTCAGTTCCCTCTAATCTCTCCTTCTTTCTCTAATACTTCTTCCTCGTCCTCTCTCTTCTCCATTTCCGTTAGCACCATCCATGTCCCGTCTTCCCTTTTTCTTTCTTCTATCCATTTCATCCTCAACTTCCTGCCTAATTTCCTCCTAATGATCCCTTCCACCATGTATCTCCTTTCCTCCTGATCAGCCCCCTCTATTCCTCTCCATATCACATTTCTTGCTCTCTTCCTTTTTTCTCCTTTTCCTCTCTTTCCACTCTCTTCTCTCCATATTCCTGCGTTCTTTCTCCTTTCTTACTTTTTCCGCCCTTCCCTCCATCCTTTTCCAAACGTTCTCCCGCTTTTTCTTCCTCTCTCTTTCCTCCTTTTCCTTCTCTTCCACCCACTCTTCCTCTTCGTCCCCTTCTACCATCTTCCACCATGCCTCACTCTCTCTGTCCTCCTCTCTTCTTCTCCTCTGCTCTCGCCGCTCTCTCCTCTCCCTTTTTATCTCATCTTTCCACTTTCTTCTTGTCTCTTCCTCCCTCAGCCCTCTCTTCTCTCTCTTCTTTCTTCCTCTCTCTTCCCCTTGTCCTACAGCCGCTCCTCTCTCCTTTTCTTCCTCTTTCTTCCTTTCTCTCCTCTTGCCCTCCACTTTTCCTTCCCCACTTCCCCTCCTCACTTCTGGCTCCCCGCCAAACTTCCTCCTTGTTACCTCCTCTCTTTCATTCACTTCCTGTCCCCTCATCTCTTCCCCCTTCTTCTCATGCTTCTTCCTCCTCTCGTTCATCTGTCCTTCTTTACTCTCTTTCGTACTCTCTTTCTCCCCATTCTCTTGTCCCCCTTCTCTCCTCCTCTCTCTTCCCCTTGCTGCTTCACTCCTCTCTCCTCTTCTTCCCTGTCACCTTCTTTTTCTCGTTTTTTCCTTGACTTGCCACGTTCTCTCGACCCTCTCTCCTCTCCCTTCCCTCCTCTTTTCTCCTCCCCTTTCCATCCGCCGCCCCTCTCTCTCCTTCCTCTCTCACCTTTTCTCTCTTCTCACATTCCACCTTTCCTTCCCCGCTCTCCCTCCTCACCTCTATCTCTCCATAAATCTTCCTTACCACCACTAACACTTCAACAGGCATTCCTTTATTTCTCTCATCTCTTTCTTAATCCCTCTCAGCTCTTCCATCTCTCCCTGATCTTTTTTCCTCATTTCCTCTCTCTCTCTTTTTTCTTTGTACCACTCTCTTTCCTCCACTCTACGTACACACTCCACTACTTCCTATTCTTTGTCTTATATCACTTCCCTCTGTTCACACACTCCACTGTCTCTTTGCTTACTATTCTCAACTTTCTTCTAACCTCTCAACACACGTGTCCTAGACCATTCGCACACCCTTATCCTAATCGATATCCCTACTCGCCGTCTTCCTCGCTATCAATATATCGGGATCCTTTCCGCTACACTTTTACCAACTATCTCCTGCCGCCATCTGCCGTTTACCATTAGTACTCTGACTCCTTTCTCTCTACCGCACTGCTCCTTCTTTCCGCTTTCCCTTACCGACCCGTGTCCGCCATCCTCTCCCCGTTCCTCTCTGTTCCCTGCTTCCACCCATTATCCTCTCGCCTCATTTCCTTCCTTTTATCTTTTTTATCCTTCCTTTTCCGTCACTCCTCTTCTAACTCCTCCCGAGCCACACTCCTCACTAGCTTCTCTCTTCCTTCTTTGCACTCTCGCTCTTCTCCACTTTCTACTCTCATTCCTTCGCCTCCCAATTCTTCCACGTCATCCTTCTCCGTCCTCTCGTTCCAGTTTTCCATCCTTCTATTTCTCCTCCCTGCCTAACCTTCTTCTCCACTCCACTTTCTCTCACCTCACTGATCTTCTGCTTTCTCCTCCGCCCTTACTTTTCACTCATCACCCTCCTTATCCTTCTAAAAAACTCAAAAATCCTCCGCATTTAAAAACTCGCCCAACCTCTCCATTCGTCATTTGTATCCAGAGTGAATATTATAATATTATGTTAATTAGAATATATAATTTCATTGATAATATTATAAAACGGACGTATTTTTCTTGCTATTTAAAACAGAGTGAAATATTACAATATTAAGTTAATATATTATGATCTTATCAATAATATTATTATAAGACAGACATATTAATTTTGTGAATGGAAAACAGAGTGAATTATTACAAAACTGGCAATGGAAAACAAAAAGAGGCTCATTTATGCTAAATTTTGTAAAATTCTTATAACACCAGACGATAACTAAATACCTGAGAATAGTCGCTGGTACTGACAATAATTTAATTAATTAAATACTTATCATTAACATTCTGGCACCGTTGATGAGTCGATGAATCCGTAACATCCTCTCCGATGCTGAGTTGAATAGTAAAGATCTGCAACTAATAAAATATTTATTAGATTTATAACACAGACGAATTTTATGATAAGAAACATTAAAAAGAGGCATAATTACTTAAAAACTTATAAAACATTTATATTTATTATAATTATAGAAGTGCCATGATAAAAGTAGATTATTATATATCATAAGATATTGTGGACACTGAATAACTGATATTGAACGTAATTCTAATATCAATTAAAACTTGCCATAAACGCTGGCTCCGTTGATGAGTCAATGTAGCTGTTACATCCTCTCCAGTGGCTAAGTCAAGTGGCAAGACCTGCTATAAACAAATAAACCATTAGAATAATAATGTAGACGATTTAAGTGAGCTATAGGAAACATAGAGACTTTATGACAATTAGATTCTTTTAAAACAGAGTTAATTTAAAATGAATATCTGTTCTGTAATAAATAATAGCATTAGAATGCATAAATACTTCTTGGCTTAGAAGTTTGTTGGCACGGCGATTATTACTTCTTACACAGTGCAGTGACAGTTGGAAGTTATCTGGAAAGATATATTTACTGTGAATGAATGAATAATGATCATTCACTAAAATAGACGTTAATAAGTAATGACTTATCTCATTAACACAGACGTATCATTTTATTATTCTTAAAAGCGACCTGAAACAGAAGGAAATATATTGTATTTAAATGATAATGACATCCATGATATATTCAATGATATGTAAGCAATAATGTAAACCTCTTAGAAAGGAGCGGGGAATATCAATGACTGTTGAATGTAATCTGAAACAATGAAAATACTATTAAGCATAAGTGAGTTTGTAAATTATCTGCTGTAATAAAGTATTGAGAGACTATTAGCATCTAATTAACATTATCGAATAGCACTCAGCATCGTTGATGAGTCGATACGATATCCTCTCCAGTCTTTGAGTTGCGTTCTGTAAATAAATATAATAAACAATACTGTATTATTAGATATAAATTTAGAGCATGGACAGCAAGTGATACTTACCCTGCGGGGAGGTTAAGATCCTTACCTAAGCCAGGGCATCGGCCCTCGTACCGTATGACAGCCGCAGGCTAACTCTAGAAGTAAATACATGTTAAGACTCATTCTTCATAGACGTAACATAGAGGAGTAATTATACGTACTGTAATTGGTGATAAGCAGTCTGTGTGAATAACAACTGTTGTTGATAGTACGCTAGTACTGTCGGTACGCTTCTCCAGTGCACCTAACACAACCGGTGTCACAATGATGATAACCTTACACACACAAGCTCTATAATAGAAGAGGAAGTCAATTAACGGGACGGTATATAAGTTAATGGTTACGAGATAGTTATGTCATAAGTAAACTTTGATAGCTGCATCGATGACTCGCGAGATCGTTGTTACACAGCATTTTCGCGATGAGTGCTGATTGGTGAACGCGAGTGAGTACCTCGGCGTCCACCTTAAAACACGTGAGACGCGACAAAACTTCTGAACGCGTTAATAATAACGAATTAATCTGGACGGCACGTGTTGACATCGCGGTCGTGACACCGGCGGACATTTTGGTTATCGGTCGTACTATCGCGGCCGAAGACATTGTCCCTTAAGGCGTGACGGTGGGTTTGTAACTAGTCACTAGATACGGTGCGTTCACTAAATATGGTGCGTTCACTAAATATGGTACGTTCTCACAACCGCAGTGAATTTCACGAAATTTCATGAACCAAGTCTCAGATCGTAAAACCGAATAAAGTAGTGTTCACTAGTGCTGTGCGACCTCGAAAACGCATAGCATTGAAGCAAACTTTGAGGGCTGCGCAGTAGTGCGGTGATTAGTTTCTTGGATGCGTGATTAGATTTTTGGGATGTATTAAACCTCCTCCACATCCCCTTGTGATTAAAAATCTGTTCTCAATGCGCAATAACTTTTAAACTACTGAAGCGCATGTGCGTTAGCATATTTACATTCTGGGGTCACCATTGAGGTGAACGACATATTCGGCGAATCGTTTTTCTAGTTTAGACTATCAGAATGACGGAAATTGTGTTACCCTGCAAATAACTAGTGATCACAATGGCCCCTTATTATTATGAGGATTTAGAGTCAAGTGATGAAGACTCAGAGATCCTCAACGAGGTCATGAACAAAGACAGGGAGATTGTCAAACTAGAGTTTGGTAAATACAATCGGGACAAGAAGCCGGTAGAATAGACACGGTGAGTGGCAAACTTAAAGTGGCATTGCGAACCTTGGACAAATACGAAGCTATATCTCAGGAAGTCACCTTATTACGGGAGGAAAATAAAGAATTGCACGCCAAGGTAAGTGAACTGCAAGGAGTAAAGCAGACTCCAATTGGAAGGTGCGAAAACGAGGATGTCATTCAATTAAGGACGATGTGACTGATCTTACTAATACCGTCAAGATTACCTTGGAGGAGCAGAGATTGGCCAGGAATAAATATGAGGAGGATATACAAAGCCTCAGAAATGAGGTCAACGAGTTGAGAGGATTGTTTCTTGAGAGTAGGGCCACCCACGTGAGTGTCCTTGCTCTGACATTCAGTCCAACTGAGAAGGTTACCGACGGTCGGAGTCCGTCTCTGAAGAAGAGCGGACTGACGGGGACACCTGAAAAGAAGGAAGAAGAGAACCTATGGATCACACCAAATCCGAGGAATAAGAAAGCGAATGTTAAAAAAGCCCCAGTGGCCTCTAGCACTTCCGGTGAAAATTCTGTTGGGTTTTCGTCCGGTGCTGAGGAAAATAAGCAAGAATCGAACGGAAGGACTCATTATCACCTAGCATGGCTAGACTGAGGAAGAGGGCTCGTCTTGCCAAAACAGCAGCGATGCTCATCAGAGTTGATACTGCTAAGACGACGTACGTCGAGGCTCTACGCAGAGCACGTGAGCAAATCAACTTGAAGAAGCTGGGAATAGAGGAAACCCAAATTAGAGGAGTTAACAACGGAGGATTCATCGTGGAGCTTACCGGTTGTGGAGACACCAGCAAGGCAGAAACCTTGAGGGAAGGAATCACCCGTGTACTGGGCGATTCTGCCAGGGTGTCAAGGCCCCAGTTGCGAGCTGAGATGAAAATCTCAGGATTGGACGTCTCAATTACGAAGGATGACGTTGCGACGACCTTAGCCTGCGAGGGAGATTGCAGTAAGGACAATATCAAAGTGAGCCAATTTAGGAAGGCCCCGAGAACGATGTCGCGCACGACGTGGGTGAACTACCCGGTCCCATTGGCTTCTAAGATGTCTAGAAAGGGCATCTTAGTCATAGGTTGGTGCAAAAGGAAGGTAGAGGTAGTTGAGCGCCCTTTGCAGTGTTTTAGGTGCTGGTCGTTTAGCCATATTAGCACAAGGTGCACAGCGGTAACTGACAGGGGATGCTGCTGTGGTCAGGCTGGCCATCGGGCTAATAAAACATATATCGGGCTAATAAAGCTGTAAAACAGAGACACAGTGTGTACTGTGCAAAGAAGCGGGTCGGACTTTTCGCACCGTATGGGCTCGGCTGCCTGCAAATCCAGGCCAACTGAGTAAAGCGAGACCGTGTGTATAGTTGTATATAATTAGTCGTAGAATTCTCATAGTTGTAGGTAGATAATAATAATTTATAGTTTAGGTTCTAACCTTCGGGTTAGAAAACGTAATTGGAGAGAGGAACTCAACAGCTCAGTACTGAGCAATAAGGAGCTCCGAAAGCAAAAGTCTGGATGTGCAGAAGATTTGTTCCCACCACCAGACATGTTCCAGAGGGACCTGAAGACAATGGTCATCATCATCACGGCTTCAGGAGAACAATCGAAGGACCGGACTACAGAGGACCTCAGCCCACCCTGGTCCCAATATTGTCATCCCCGGCCCCGAGGGAGGGCCTCTCCGATCGTGAAACGGGAGCTGAAGACAGAAGGATGACTAAAACCGAGATGGTTGCACAAGCCTAGCTTCCGTCCAAGTCGCGGAAGAGTGCTCACGCGTACCCGTGGCCCGGACATATGGAGAAGACAGTTAATGTGTGAGCCGTTCCCACGAATGGGAAAGGCCCGTGCTACCTCGCCCTTTCAGGCATACACCACGTTTTTACATCCATTGTCTATCGGAACCGCCCTGAGACGGGCGATGGAAAAATCCAGTAGCGCCTGCTGGTTCGTTTGTGCAGGATGGACAGTTTGGCCACGACGAAGAAGCCCATCTTTTCTTCCTTAGGGTGACATAAACTCCGCCGGCTGGCATTCGCCACTACCCGACTCCTTCACCCCGCTATCTTATCCGTCGTGCCCACGGGGCCCACGGGGACCACGGGAAAGCCTGTCCATTTGCATCCCGACCTGGATGAACGCTTCTGACCCTGTCGGGCGGAGGGAATAGTGGGATAGGTGGGCGTATCAAGGTAAATGGAGTCCTACCTAATTTCATCTAACACGACGCGAACGCTGCTCGAGAGCGTGGTTGTCCCGAGAAGATTACGGGGTCACACCCCCATACCCGAAGGCTCCGACTTCTTCGGTTGAACAACATACCTACCTAATATATAATCTACGATTCGTATCCCTTTAGCCAGAGGGATTCTCGGCAAAAATCGGTGAACACGGAAAGGGCCTCTGGGCTTGACACGAAGAAGCGCGTCACATCCGGCCATTGCCATTCACCTTCCGGTACGACGCTTCGCAGGATCTCTCTCTGCGCGTCAAAGAGGGGACATTCCAGCAAGAAGTGCTGGATCGAGTCAACTCCAACTCCGCAAATGCACACTTTCCACGAGACCTAACGACGCGAGTCTTTCCCTAAAATCTCCGTGAGGACCTGTGTGCTCCAATGATTTATTTCTAACGAACGTGCAGCTAGTTTATCTTGCACGTCCCTAAAGAAGGCGAACGTGATATGACCCTTACTTGAAGAGTTCCATCGGGTCTGCCACATATTTATCGCCTCGTTCTTAATCCCTTCGATCGCGGTTTTTCTTTCGGTTCCGGCGAGGATCTCAATATTACCGATCTTGGCGTCTTTTCCCGACCTAACATTATAATGCGTGGCACCTTCGCGAAGAACTATATCTACCGGAGTCGCTCCTCCGACAACGCAAAGTGATTCCCACGAGGCCGTGCGGTATGCGCCAGTCATTGAAATTAAGACTCGACGCTGCAAGACTTTCAGAATTCTAATATCCCTCTCCGTACACAGGTCGGCCCAACCCGCAGCGGCATAAGCCACTGTCGGTGCGAACACGCCCCGGTAGATTGTGGAGAGTGTCCTAAAACGCAGGCCCCACTGGGCTCTCGCTCCTCTACCTAACTTCTCGAACAGCGGCCCGACTTTGCTGTTTAAGTATTCGCAGTGCGATCTAACCTTTAAATTTCTATCCAAGTAGACGCCAAGATACCTAACCGTTCACTTAAACACTATTTTCGTTTCACTGATTTTAATAATTGGCGGTCTGTTCTGGAAGTCGACGGTTTTCTTATTTGTTTTTCGCTTCCTATCCGGTCGTGCTCCTCCCCGTCTACCTATCGGGTTTCTCGCGATCGCGTCAGATTTCAGAATAATGGCTTCAGTTTTACGCTCGGAAATCTGAAGTTTCGCGGACCTACACCATTCTATTATTATATTAACTACACGTTGGCCTTCTGTCTCGAGTTCCCTGCGCGAGTTTCCGTTTATGACGACCACGAGGTTGTCCGCGTACGCGGCGAATCTATCTGGAATTACGTCTTCCAGTACTCTCAATAGGCCATCAAACATGAGGTTCCAGCAGGCCGGATCTAGAACGGAACTCTGAGGGCACTTCCTCTCGGCCCGCTTGGACACTTCCGCGGAACTAAGAGAAATTTTTACACTTCGATCGCTAAAGTAACTCCGGAGTACTTCGAAGATATTACGCGGACAATCCCGTTCTTTAAGACTATCTAACACAAGGGGCCACCAGACATTGTCAAAAGCCCCGGTAATGTCAAAGAGAAGCGCAATGGCGTACCTCCTTTCGGAGGCAGAGACCATCCGCCGCAACTCCATGACAGCTTCCTCCGTCGACCTTCCGGGCATGAACCCGAATTGTCGGAGACCTTCCCCGATGCCAGTGACGTGTCTAGCAGACGAGCTTTTATAAACTTTTCGAAAAGTTTTCCTACTACGGAGAGGAGACAAATGGGTCTGTAGGATTTCGGGTCTCTCTTGTTCTTGTCTTCGCCTTTCAGGAGGATTCGGAGTGAACCCTCCTTCCAGACAGAAAGAAAGACGCCCCACTGGAGACACTCGTTGAAGAGCCTAACTAACTGACCGGGGATTACTTTACAGGCCGCCTTGAGTACGACGACCTCGACTAAATCTAAACCCGGAGCTTTATTATTTTTAAAAGTTTTTACCGCGCGGGCCATTTCCGCCTCCGTGAAGAAAGAGGCGTCGGCTGGATCGGGGGCAACTCTACACGCGTTTCTAATTTAACGCTGTTCAAGCGTGTCTTCTATCTCCCGGTCATCTGGGATGTGCACATCCAGGAGGTAACTAGCGGTCTCCCCTAGTGACTTTGTGGAATATTCGCCACACCGGAGTGTGCTTAGCACCCTCTCAACCTGGAGTTTGCTCGCCTGTTGCTTGTAAACAAAGCCCCAGGGCTCCCGGTTGCCGTGCGATGTGACGAACTTCCGCCAGCTTGCGAGTTTCACCCGTTTCACCCCCCTACAGTACTGCCTTTGCGAAGAACGATACTCCAGCAGTACCCGGAGGTAAGTAGGGTCCTCTCGCCCTTCCTGAAGGGCACGACGCAGCCTATATATCTTTTTCTTAACTATTGTTAGTTTTTTGGTCCACCACGGGTTGGACTTCCTAAATTTGCGCTTTCTGGGCATTGACGCAACACAGGTCTCTGTGAGCACCACTGTGATCGTTTCTGCCATTTTCTCTACTTCTATTGTGGAGCACAGATCGATAGCCTCCAGTTGCAATCTTGAAAGATCTGTCAGGGTAACAGAGAACCGTTCCCAGTCGGCTCGGCTTGTGTCGAACCTCGTGTTCCCAGCGCCCTGATCGGCACCTGACTCTTTCGGGAATCTCAATCTTATGTCCACAGCCCTGTGGTCACTGGTGGTCCAGTCACACCTTACCTTCCAGTCACAGATGAACTTGTTCATGGAGGGCGACGTCAGGGTTACGTCGATGAATGACGAACCCCTTGTCGTCCAAAAGGTGGGCGGCTGTCCAGCATCGTTGACCACTGACATGCCAAATGCCCTGATGAGGTCCTCGAATCTGGCACCTCTATCGTCTGTCTCTTGGGAACCCCAGAGTGACGATCGAGCATTGGCGTCTACACCTATAATAAGTCTCTCCCCCCTCAGTGAACGAAGCACCGTTTCGAGGTGGCTGAGGTGCTTCTCAATCTCGTCGCTGTATTGGAAGTAGCACGAGACAACGTAGAAAAAGAAACTGGGGGCCTGCACTTCCACACAGACACAGTGCGTAGTGCTAAGCTGCGAGACGAAAACCGTATCAAAATTGGGATTACAGATCGCCACTGCTGCCCATGGACGTTGTGAGCGCACTGCGGCTACCTTCATCCCTATGTCTAATCCTACAACTGTGTAACCCAAACCCTGCTTCCCGACGTGTGGTTCCTGCAATAATAAAACGTCAAGTCGCTTTTCGACTACGAGCTGACGTACCTCACCCGTTACTACAGCCGAACGTCGCATGTTCAGCTGCAGCATCCTAACACCCGTGGACGCACTACCTAAGCTAGAGCTTATCCTACCTAATTCCTGTGGCGCCGGGCCACTCGCTGTGTGGGGTAAGATTGGGTCCGCGAATCTAACCGTCTTTCGCACCGTTGTCGCAATGTTCGCGGATCTAATCGCGGGCTTATCTATCTCGCGCGCTATTTGTTTGACGCCGGTTTCCGATTCGCGCGTTAAATTAATTGACGCCGACCTAATCGTAGTTATCAAACAACGTTCTAGAAATACGTACGCGGTTCTAATCCCGGTTACTTCGCGATTTGCTAACGCGGTTCTAGCGGCAGGAAGGCCGCAATCCCGGGGCTGTGCGCCATCGCGTATTGTGTCACGGGCCCGCGCGCGCACAGCTCGGTGAGGCGCTCTCGAGGAGGCGGAGGCCGCCACCGAGCACGCGGTCGAGCAGACCCGCGACTCAACGACGGAGACACCCCGCGCTTCCCTACTCGCGGCCGCGCCAGACCGGAAGCGGTCGGCCAGGTGGGCACTCCTCCTCACCACGTCAAAGTTTTTAATAAATGAACTCATACTTTTTCCCACGAGTACGGTGGAAGGGGTGGTCGAGCGACGTAGAGCCATCTTTACTCCGCCAAGCCTAAATACACCGGGAGGACTGCAGGTATCCCGGGACGGACCGTTCGCGACCGCGACATTTTGCGTCTACGCGATCATGCAGACCCTAAGCACGGTTCCTAACACCTTAGCCTTCAGACGTTACGCGGACCCGACCTCGACGAAAACGACCGCGACGACAACGACGACCTAACGACCGCCCAAGCCGACGAAGCCACAGACGGCAACATCCAAAACCCGATTGTACCTGAAAATAAAATTCCTGAAAATAAAGTAAAGAATTAAGACACACGCTCACGCACACACACACTCACTCACACGTGGGAGTCACTGGGATCGGGGTGGTCCCCGCCTCTGGCCCGGCGGGTGACTGAGTCACCCATCCAGTCCTTCGGGCGATGGTCCCGACCGGCTCCCACTTTTCCCCACTGAGGGACGTTTCACGGCAGGAGCACCCACCGCTCCGCACCCTCATCGCGGAAGCACCCGCATTTAAACTTAGGAGGAAAAAGAAAAAAAGGGGGGGGGGACGGCCGTCGACCGTCCAAACAACGCACGAAGTGCGCTTGCCACATAGGAGCCATTTGTTCAGCAAGCTGACACCGGCTCGTGGCAATGCTGTCTGGGCACGTTGGCTTCACCTTTCGATTACTTAGAGCCCCCTCACCACGTCAAGGTGTGTCCACGAGGGGGATATGGAGAAGACAGCAGGACTTACCTGCAGTGGGCGGGTCTCAACACCTGCCCACGGGGGGGGGGAGAGTTTAGTTGGTAGGACCGGCCGAGCGTTTGCGCTGACGGGCCGGGTGAGTCCAACACTACCTCCGGGAGGACCCGGGGGTGTGCCTAAATGCATTCTCTCCTCCCACAGCTTGGTAAAACAAAAAAAATTTAAAGATTGGAAACTCATAAATTCTCGTCGCATTAGGTTAATACACAATTGTTCTTCAAGTGCCAAATGTGCCATTATGAAGCTAACATCAGGTCAGAACCCCAAAAACCGAAAACATTGGACATACAGCTGCTGTAGTAGGAACTGTCATAACGGGAATTGATTTTGCCCAGTTTGAAGAGCTATGTGCAGCCATAAATGTTTGTTGTACGTCCGACAAAACTTA